>NC_090448.1:292952463-293255494 GCF_031143425.1 Pleurodeles waltl | reverse complement strand
ATTTGTGTATTGATTTATTTATCTATTGAGTTAGCCTGGCATTGACAGGACATACAATATGCATGGCAAATATACACACTTTTAAGATCTGAAAGCATACTTGAATGATTAAAAGATATTTACAGAAAAACATGGTAATACATAGCAAATAATCAGTTCTAAAATACTAATACTTATAAGAATACTTTAATTGAACCAGATCAAAGTGACAGAAAGGATGACCATCATCATCATTGGCCCTGATCAAAGTGACAGAAATTATGAAGCTACATAAATAATTAACAAGTCACCAAATCAAATTGAGACATTAATAAAGTGCTTCTCGAGATGACACTACTAATCTAAAAGTGCTAGTGCAGTCCATTCGCTAGATTTTAAGTAGTAACTCGTGTAAGAACACATTTTTGTAGCTAACCTGAAGGACATACATTGCTGGGCAGTATAGATAATTTTAGAACCAACCAAAACAAATTGGCTCACTGATAAAGTACATCTCAAAGTGGCCCTAATATAAGAAAAGTGGACATGCATCACCATCACCCAGCTCCAGATTGTTAAGACTTATAGACGTAAAATTGGTTACAGCATACCAGAAAAACATCTGGTTGGAGGATCATGAAAAGATACATAAAAATATTCATATCAGGTCAAATCATTGAAATGACCCTACTGCTTGCCACAACCGAAAACAGGTGGCGGCAGAAAAGTCATTATTGGAAGCAGTTGGTGTAAATAAATAAAAACTGCATTGAAAACTTTTAGATGGACTATTCCCACTCTTTTTCGATGAGCTAGTGTACTGCTTCACCGGCTGAGTACCTAGCCTAAAATTGATATACAATGATCTTTTATAACGGGGACTCCATTTGTCCAAATATGTTTCGAAAATGGGAGTGGGTTTGAACTCCAAATCAGGCCCTGAGTACTTCATTTTTAAATCAACCGATTTTCCATTTTCACACACCATTCAATCAAACCCACTGTTCCACCGGCATTGGCATCCTTTACTGAGTTCAATTGGCTCATGCTTCATTTGTGAGGAAGCCCTTTGTTAGATGTTGCCCGTAGATGAATATGTAGCATCTTTTCAGATTTTTTTTCAGTCTTCCACTATATTCATCAGGAAATCCGTGACCCTTTTTTTATCAATTTAGTGATGTCTCACTTCCTCAATGTTGCATGTTCTTCTCAGCGAGGGTTTCTTCTAAGTTCCATTATGAGTTGGCCAGTCTCAGGGTGCAGAAATAATGAGTCATCTGATTTTGTGATCGGCTGACCTAAACTTTGCGATCAAAAGATATGTCCCTGAAATACTGGGTTCTTTGCTACATGTTTTTCCCCAATTCATAAGGACAGATTGGGTCCGCTTTACCACTTGCTCTGTGCATCTGGCAAATATTGTTGGGTGTAAGGGACCTGGAGATGGGAAGCAGGTGGTCAAAAGACCACCTGGGTGGCAGCAAGGGCCTTGTGCAACAGGGGAGGAGCATTATATTCTGTCTCACTCCATCTTTGGTGTTTCAGGGGGTCGAGTGGAAGTTGAGTTGTTCCTTCACTGTCAGTCCCTGCCCCATCCAGGTGTGGTTTCAACTGTACCTGTTAAATCTGAGGCCAGTGATCTAAAACCAGTTAATCCCACTTGTGTGAACATCAGGAAGTTAAGGTTTGGTACAACAGTATCTTCACAGGAACACTGCTCCGCCAGACTCATAATGGGGGCATAACTAGATGCCCGCTGTCAATGTGTCTTTTGAGACAGTCACTTTTATCCCGTTTTTCAACTTTCCAACAAAAACCCATTTTTGGTTTTTCAGCTGTAATTCCTGTGGTGTTTTTAAGACCTGAATGTTTCAGTTTCTGTTAGCTGTTATTTTTTCGTAGAGGTAAATTTTATTTTTAGCTCGTTTCCCTCTAGATCAATACTTTCCATGAATTCCATTCATTAGACTTTGAGAGAGGAAGGCAGAAAAGGGAGCAAGAAAAAGGAAGAGGATGACAGGACAAAGTGAGAAAAGAGAGAAAACAGTGATGGAAGAAAACCTGTAAGAGTGAGATAAAAGGCAGGGGTGCAGAGTAGGAGATGAGAGTTACGAGATGGATTCTAGATTAGACACCGGGGCATTCGGAAAACCTGACATTCAGCAGTACTGGCCATTGGCTTGTAATAAAAACTTTTGGCACCGGCACTTATTATATTGTAAATTAAGCACTCGTAAATGCCAGGTTACTTATTAGGAAATATATTCTGAATATAATATATAATATAGATGTTCTAAGCTATTTATCAGGTTTCACTTTTATTTACAGAATCGAATCTTTAATACCATTGCCTTTTCATCTTTAGTTTTGTAATATATTTATAATTTCTTTCAAATATGCAAGTTTTACCTGTGTTGGAGTTTACTTTTTTCAGCATTCAAACAAATATGATTATGATAACAACATATATCCAGTATCGGTGATGATATTTTTTCATTCTGAGTTGAATATCAAAAGAGACAGAATAGTAGCCATTAAAGATTCTTGTGTCACAAATGTAGAAGTACAACTGCTAGCATATGCTAAGAGCATACAATGATCAATAGTAAATTGATAAAAAGAAGGGCACCAACATAATAGGTAGAAAAATAAGGCAGGTCACGCATCACAAGCCTTAAATGACACCCATACATTGCTCTAAGAGGTAGAACGCTGCCTATTGTATTCTAGCATTGTGACCTGTTCTCTAGTAAAGTTCATACTGGTATTAGTGCTTCTTTGTCAAGCTTGACAGATCATCTATATAATGAAGATACCGCCTTTAAAAATTGCATTCTTGTCTGCTTATATATTTTAGAGGTACATTGATGAAGCGATGCGAATATACACATGGGCACCAATAAAAAGTACCAATTACAGGTAAGTATCAGTGCATTACAGTCTAATGTTAGTCTAATGTAAGGACTGCTACAGCATAATGGCTAGAAGGTATAAGGAATGTGCATGGGGTGGTGAGAGCATCAACAGTGAGTATAATAATGTATAGGGGCAATTAAGACTTCACATATGTGTGTAGTAGTCCTACTGTTCTGGATAGCGAGCAACACCACATTGCCTTCCAGACAGGTAGGATACCTCTAGAGGCTCGATCAAAATATAGACCAATGTGAAAGAGAACCCTAATAAACTAGTACTGGGTATCCTACCTGGATAGCAACCAAATCCTGTTTGACTTCTTCTGTTTCTAAAGCTTGTTTAAATCTAAATCTAATTTTAGTCATGGTGTGAGAAGCCAGCATACACACAAATCTTGGATTCTGACTTACAGTATCTCTGTCTTTTAAACTTTTGATCCCATAACTTTTGATCCCATAACACCACGTCTCTAGTTGGGCCCCCTTGTCTTTGTTTCTGGTGATGAAACCTTGACTATGGGCACTTTGGGATACCCTGTGGAAATTTGACTCCATATTCTGCCTCGGAATACTTTCATTCCTTAACCTTCAATGTATGCTGTGCACTCATGATATCAGAACTCAGTTTGGAATCCTGGGTCTCTTGCGCTGCTGCATACACCTAATCTCACATTAGACCATATACTGCAACTTCCCAACTCAGGACATTAACTTGGTCACTAACTCTTGTATGCTTACCTCAGTGGTATGGATTTATTGATAATTTCAGAAACCTGAGATGTATTCCATCGCATTATTTCTGCTTCATAAGACTGATGTAGTGCAGCAGGGTTGGATATTTATAGATATCTGCATTCAAACTGGAGGCTACTGGCTGCCTGCTCTGACCTGCTGGCTGTAGATGCCATGGCTGTTCCATATGACTTTGGAATCTTCAATGTGGGGCTGTGATCTATACCTTCAAGCCACCAGACAACGTTTGCCGGATCTTTGGAGTTTTTCTAAGGGCAGACTGGCATAGGGTTCATTAAAGGATCTGCATGTATTTATCTCCCAACAGTCACATAGAAAAAGGGTGCCCTGAAAAAATCGATAACGGAGCGGGACTGGGACAAAACCAAACTAAAAAGAGAAAACAACCCACCTCCAATCCATGTTCCAGTCATGGAATCCCTGTAATGATTATCTAGGTGTCAAGCATTAATACTATAAATACAAGAACAATGATAAACATGATTGTTTTTATTTATTCATGTACAGATTTATATTCAATATCATCATACGTCTTATTTCATGAAAAGTAGGACCTGAATCCATACTCCCTGCATAAATCACTCATACCAACATTCTCACATCATAGTCGCAAGCTTAAAATGATAAAATTACAAATGGCCTAACAAATATCCCTCAAAAGGTCCCCCACCAATAGGGAGAACAATAACATCAATTGATCAATGTATTGCACAGAAGTAGTTTTCTAAATTGAACTGTTGACAATTTTTACTCATTCAAGTTTTTGTTTCATTCCTAAGACTAAATTGTAGTGTACTAATTCAATCCCTATATAAATCGTCTTCCAAATCCAATAAACAGTTTAGTGCATTTTGTGCGGGATCAAAAGAGAGAAACAACAGATCATTTTGTCCGGCCACAGCTTGTGCCGACACACGTTTCGGTGTCACGTGACCATCCGGTCACACATCTTCTTCAGGGCACATAATATATCCTTTGTAGCTGGTTAAAAGGCACACGAGGAAGAATCTGGTCCTATCTTGAACAAATCTACTGCTCCCTGGCAGTTAGGATCTTGTCAGTGGTGGCAAGCAATACTTCTTGCCACGAATCAAGCCTCTGATGATAACAAGACGGAGATTTGTAAAGTAGCCTCATGATAATCCTATGTTGGGGTACTCTCTTTACGAGTGGAGTCCCTCTATCTAGCCTCTCCACAGAGCGACACGCCTTCTCCCCATTCTAACAGCCGAAGCGCTTCAACCAAGCTCGTGCCAAAACAGTGGCTTCAGTCCCACCAATGTATCTATCTTCCCGTTGATCCTGTTATTGCACTCTAGTGTTAAGTTCATGGAACATCATCATTAACCTGCGTCACATGTTTCCATGTGTTGTGGACTCAGTTTTCCTTGGCCTTTTTTTTACTTTCACCAGTCACATGGGCAATGTCTGAACTCCAAGAGTACAAATGCTATCCAGCCTTTGCATAGAGCCACGTGCCATGCCTCCATCCAGCATGCTTCTATATAAGGGCCAAATATAAAGAGCCAATAGAACTTGTAAAAAGAAGTTTGCTTTTCAAAATGCTCTGTTAACATTAGTTAACATTACTCTTCATCTTTCTTTTATTCTCCTCTTAAACGCTTCTCAGTCCTGTTCTTCCTTTTGACTTTTTAGTTTGTGTGCCTCGTCCTGCCTGACTGTAACCTTTGGGTTTCTCGTTACTTTATTTGATTTGATTCTCATTGTTTCACTTTTCCTTGTTTGTTTGTTTAATTCCATCATCTCATCCCTCCATGCTCCATTATTTCCATGCATATTTTGAACCCCACTCCGATCCTTTGAAATCGGTTCATTTCTCTAACTCCCCTTTTCTGTTTCTGCAGTGTGGGCCTGGTCTTGCCTCTTTACAGCTCTTTCTACCTACGCGCAAACTTGAGTGACCAAATCCTCCAAGTACAGTGTAAGTAACCACTTCTGCTGCCACTCAGATCACCTGCCCTGAATCCCACCTAAGCCCTATGAAAGACCATGATTTCTGTGCAGCACGGTGACATGTTACCGTCCTCGCATAAACCATAACCTGCAGGGTGGGGAGGAGGGTGGGATGGACTTTGTATCCCAGGGGAGCTGAGCCTTCCAGGCTATCAGCCCTCCTCTTTGTCATTGATCTAGGAGTGCTGTCATGGAACCTGTGGCAGCATTACTCCAGTCACTGCCACAGGCTCTGTTGTTGGACATTCTTCCATCACTGCTTGCACCAGAGGGATATGAGAAGCTTGCAGTGCTTTTGTGTGCTACTTGTTTTCCATTCCCTTTCAAATTTTTATTCAGCTATGATTATTTTTGATTTACTTAAACAGATCTGTCATTTCTGTGAGAGCCTCCATCTCTTCTCTCTTCAAATATATTTCACCCCCTTTCTAGTTCTCTCTCCGGCACACCTTTTACTTTCTCCTTGAGCCCCATTCTCTCCATTGACAGCTTTCTTTTTTTTCACTCGCACATTCCTTAAAATGTCTGCCAGTCTATTTCTGTTCTATCTTTATCTCCTTCCCTCCTTTAAGTCCTTCCTTTCTTCTTTCTTCCTTCCTTCCTTCTTTCCTTCCATTCATACTTCTTTCCTTTACCCTTTTGTTTCTTCCTCCTTTCATTTCTACTTCTATCCCTTGCTTCCATTCTTCTGTCCTACCTTGTATTTTCTCTTGCTCACTTTTATCCATAGTATCTTTCTTCTTTTTCTTCTTCCTTACTCTCTTGCAACCTTTCTTCCTACGTTTCTTCCTTCAGCTTTTCATTCTTCCTCATTTTTTCTTCCACCCATCTCTTGCCCTTCCTTTCTACGCTTCATTCTTTTTATCCTGGGGTCTTCATCATTCATTCATCCCTCCTAAGCTTGAATTTCTTCCTCCCTGCCCTCTTTTCTGCCCTCTTTCTTTCCTACCTTCCTACCTTCCCTCCTTTCTACCTTACTTCTTTCCTTCTATTAATCTTTTTTCCTACACTCTTCCTTTCCGCCCTTCCCTTTCTCCTTCTGTCCTTTGCTTCCAATCTTCTGTCCTTCTTTGTATTTTCTCTTGCTCCCTTTTATCTGTCTTTCTACTTTCCTTTCTCTCTTGTAACCTTTCTTCCTGCCTTTCTACCTTCATCCCTTCTTCCCTTCTTTCTTCCACATTTCTTTTTTCCATCCATCTCTCTTGCTATCTCATTCATTTCATACATTCTCTTTTGTTTCCCTTCCTCTTTTCTATTGTTCCTTCCTTGCCTTTATTTTGTTCCTTCTTTCCCCCCTTCTTTTAATTCTTCTACTTTTTGTTCTTTCTCCATTCCTCTTCCCCAACTCCTGTCCTTCTTTCCTTCTGTTCTTCCTTCTAGCCTTACTTTCTGCCCGCCTTCTATCATTTAATTCTCCCCTCCCTCTGTTTCCTTTGCTTCTTTCACGTCCTTCCATCTTTGGTTCACTTTCATTCATTTCTTTCCTTTTGTGTCTTATTTGCTTTTGTTCTCTCTTCCTTTTTTTCTTTTAATTTTTTTCTTTTACTTTAGTATCACTTGTGTCTTCTTGCCATTCCTTGGATCTATTCTCTCTTCCCACTTCCCTATTTCTCCTGACCATACCCACTCTCATTTTGCATTTGCCTCACTTTTACTTATCCCCTAGTGTTTTCCTTTTATCCTTTGCCCATTTAGCTGTCTTTTTTCTTCCATAATGCCCTTCTCACTCCATTTCTCCTTTGTCTCCCTCCCATACTGACTTCTCCCACTCCTTTCTCTCTTCCAGTTTCTACTCTCCATTGTTCCATTTATTTACTTTCATCTATGTTCTTTTCTTCTGTCTCAGTCTTCTTTTTGTCCCTCATTTTGGTTGGCTTTATTCTCCCATCTCTGTATCTTAGTTCCTCATGTCTCATGCTACATTAATCAATTACCCACTTCTTCTTTATTTTGTTCCCGTTCATATGCTACACCCTCATTTGTTCTCTCATTTGAAGTTATCATAAGCCTCACTCTCTTACTTCTCTCTTGCAACTCTTGCTTCATCCCTCTGTTCCACATCTCTCTCCATTTAGTCATGTTCAAATATTTTGTCCTTTCATCCTTGTTGGACCTTCTCTCTTCCTAACCAATTAATTGTTTACCTTGTTGTCCATTGCTATCCTTTTTCGTATTGTCATTATTCTCATGAAGCACCACTCCTCCTTTTGTCACCGTTCTCTCCTAATGCAATCTTTACATCTCTTTGGGTAATTACTTTTATATGTTGCACCCATATTCTCTTGCACAATTTTCCATTCCTGATCATCATCCTACCCTCTCACTTCACCATGCTCCCCACTCTCTGTTGGGCCCTACACCTTATCCTTGACAATTATGTTACTCAATGACTCCACTCCATCCACTTCTTATCTCTTTTTTTGTCTCTCCTCCTTCTTCTTTATCCTACTCCATCTTTCCTACTGCCAGCGTACTTTCCCACCCCACCTTCTCTTCCCTTCTATTCATTTCTTTCACGTTCCTACCTGTGACAGTTTTATTCTTGTCTTTCTTTTTCTTACTCTTACCCTTTACTTCATTTTCTCCTTCTGCCATGCTTCTCCCATCTCCTTATCTTTTATCTGGACTCCTCACAGTATGGCTCTGGATCTTTTAGGTGTCAAGATCATTCAGCATTTGCCCTTTTTCTCATTCATAAACTAATTCTTGATCATTATTTTCTGTTGTTAAACGGACAAGCCGTTAATGTGTCACGTGGACCCAGTCGCGGATCGCCCCCCCTCTACCGCGTGGGCCCTGTCCATTTCTGTGGTGTTTTCTGCAGTTGGCTTTGCTTTCTTTTCATGTCGTTGTTTGCTGGAGGTTATTTTGGTTTCTTTTTAGTATGATTATGAAACACAATATTTTTATTCAAACGGCGATTGAATAAAATATTGTTTGTAACCCCCCTCCTCCTTTCCACCCGCCCCCCTCTTTTTTTCTGTTTCTTTTTTCTTTTTTCCGTTCTTTTTTGTTTTCTTGCTCTCTCTTCTGTCGTGGACTTACACAGCACCAAACAAGAAATTGAAGGGCAAGTATGACCAGTATAAGACCACTTAGCCTTCACGTATCCAACCCTCCTGTTCGGTACACTCCCTCCTCCACCTTCCTTCAAACCTCTCAGCCCTCACCGTTTCCTTACCCTTCTCCTGCCTGCTTGCCCATTTTCCTGCCCGTTTGCCAGCTGATACCACCACTGCCTTCACTAATTCCTTGTGCCTTCCTTCTGTCTGCACTCCTATCCTTAACCCTTTCTCTCTTTTCCATTTTTGTTTAGAAAAAAATCCCTTTTGTTGCATTCCTGATATCCGTTCAGTTCCTCCTCTCCTTCCTCCACTTCCTAACCCTTCTTCTTTATATGTTGGTCTGAAACCCACCTTCAGCTGTTTGCAGGAGAAAAATCTACCGTGCAAGTGAACATGTCTTTTTGTTGAATAAGGTTTTGTCACTGGTTTAATCTCCCTGTTTTTTCAGCCTTCCTCTCCATCTCTGTTCCCTCTCTTGTGTTCGCTCACCGATTTTTCTCCTCCTTTGCCTTTCCCTTTTCCCAACTTCTTACCCTCACCTGTCTTGTTTAGGACAACTCAAACTGTGAAGGACAGGGCTGATGAAAGATTAGAGGACTGAGTGAGGTTGGACGATTATGAGGTTGAATGATTATTCAGGATGGGGTTGGGAGGCGATGATGGCTTCCATATCCTTCCTTATGGAGTGTTGTTTTGATTTGTTTGTGTATATCTGATGAGTGCAGAAATGCCCTGGCCACCCAGTATCTTGACTATGCTTACTTCCATAAAAAGGTAGGTGTCCAAACTCACATCTAAGAAGTGAGCTTGTCCAATGCAAAATGAATGAGCCAGCTGGTAAGTTCTAGTGAGCAACTTCGGAAGAGTTTGAACAAAATAGAAGGTGGCATGAAGTACGTGTTTAAAAGAAAAGTGAAATGTATTGATTTGCAAAACAAAGACCTTTTCATTTCAAAGTTGTATTTAATGTTAATAAATTGCCCTAATGCAGCAGGGCTTGTCTACTGCTGACTCACAGTACCATATGAATCATACGAGCAATAAAATTCCCAGCCGTGCTAAACACAGCTCCGACATGTTAATCTAATGGCAGTACACATTATGAAATGGCGTCATAGAAAAAAGCAGAGGGAGCAGAAAGTAGGAGGTTCAATAAGAAAAAAAAAACAGACGTCCACCCCTCGAAAGAACAAAAATATTAAGAAACAATGCACGACCATCTATCACTGTTTTTTTTTATTAGAGATGCAAACCAGTTTCTTTAATATTTGTGTTTCAGTGAACTAATGTTTCACAATTGAGGATCATACATCTACAATTAGCTGTCCAAGTGATAGTTTTCTGGTGACCACAGTCTTGTTTTTTGGACATACTAGGAGATATCCAGATTGTTTACCAGAAATCTGCATTGCTCTGATTCTCCCTTCCCCGTTCCAGTGCATAAGTTTGAGATCACTCTGCCTAAAGAATGCAAGCTGTCCGTTGGCTGGTACTATCCATACAATCATACGTCTCTGTCCCGTACCTCTTCCCACATACTATCAATGGGATAATGAGAGATCCCACCTGCATCTCTAATTGTAGAACTTCTGTGTGGAAAAGAACAATGGAGCAAGACATCCCGTGGGAGGACAGCTGGGCCTGAGAAATAGGATGAGGACTGGAGAACCTTTGTGACAAAGAACAGATTCTCATTTTTAGTTTGTATCCTGAAGCTTATCTTGAAGGACATATGAAATTGGCATGCTCTTCACCCTAATTTCTCTGATCAAAGCACAAAAAGGCAAGCTGCACAATTTAGGTCAATGCTAAGGTTTATTTTTCATTGCTCACTACTAATACTAAGGTCGGCAAAAAGTCAGGCAGACTAAAGTCTTACATTTGTGTATTAAGTGACAGAAACTACACTGTAAATTGTTGTTAGACCATAATACCTTGGCGATGATGTAGAACCACCTTAAACATATTAAACCCATTTTAAAAGTCTCTGGATTTTGCAGCATAACTCCCAAAGTCATAGAATTTGGTTATTTTGGTTTATCAAAAAATGTATGAAAATACTCAAAGATCATCTACTAGAAGTGCTACTCAGCAAAGTGGAACCATTTTGTGGCATCAGGTGTACTGGCAAATAAGTCCCACAAGGTACCGTTCACATTCACAGTGGAGGAAGTTTTTATTTTTTTATTTGTTACATTTAATTAAGGCTACATCATGTAGTCAATCTATGTAGGAGCATTTAATTTCAATTGCATTATTGAAGGAGACAGCCTGTGTTTACCTAGATCACAGGTTATGCATAAGTTTCTAGAGAGACTTCAATGATCCTCTCGCCACTCTTGGCTCCACTACTGGCATGGACTCCAAATACATTATTCACTATAGTGATGCGAATAGGAGTATCACGCATTCTGTGTTTTGCTTTTTGAAATATGGGAAAACATTGTGACACCTACTTTATGCTGGATTGTCAATGGATTAATTTATGGTATTCGTGACACCACAATACACTGCGCAAGGTCTCATTCCATAAGTAAGAATGATGCACCTTTGAACTTTCATTGGAAACATGCCACTGTCATAGTTTTGAATTGCTGCAACGTGGTCCTGAGGACAATTGTTCATCAGTGTCCATATTTCCATGTGACAAGATACAGTGGTAAGACAGATAGTACTAAGAAATCTATTTGCTATTAGTCCAACTTCCACCCATGTCCATAAAGGGGGGAGACTACTTTACTGTCAACAAACAATAATTTTATGCGCAAAAGAAACAACAGCTGTTGTTCAGCTTTTGGTGAGTGTATATTCATATGCATCCTCAATATAGTGGGTGGTGCTGTCAATGTCAATCAAGATTGCTATTTTTAATGTTTAAGATACTACAAGCATCCCCCAAACTTAATACAAAATTCAACATGCATATGTCATCTTAGATGTGGAACATATATGACCTCATCATGGAATATTACAGCATGCTGTGGTTGACACCATGCAGTTTTAACATTTAATTAAACAGTATGTCCTCTGTCCATCTACCAGTGACAGAATTATACACAATATATGAATCTATAAAATGGTGCAATTGGAAAATTAATTTTAAAGTTAAGATCTTGTCCCTTAAGGTACAAAATATTCCAAGTTAACAATTCACCACCTTGAACGACAGCTTGCTTCTCAAGAAAACTTAATAGAGGCCTTCCTTGCATTAGTTCTACTTGGGCCAAATATTGTATTTTGGACCGGTCTGCCAACAACAGTAGGCTCTTCAACCAGTCACTCTAATAGTCAATTGAGTCAATTACTTGTCTAACAATTTCAATAAGTAGTTTCCAGCATGTAACTTCTAAGCAAGGCAGGCATCCACGCCAACTCAGCCTAGGTGGATCACGTGGGGCAACTAGAAGAAGCACCCCTGAAATTCAAGAGCAGTTGTTTAAAAGCGCTGTTCCCAAAACGCAAGAGAAGATGGAAGATGTCAATAAGGACCCTTGTGTTAAGTATTGTACTAAGGCTTTGCCACTTATCCGCAGAATATATGAAAGACGCGGGTGTCTGACACTCAATAAAGTAAGAGGAAACTCAAATAATACAACATTGACAAAATTCTTCTGCCTGGAAGCCTACCCATTGGCATCTTCATAATTCTAAGAACTACAAGCCTGTCTAGTTGAAGGAGTACAAAGTGCATGGAAGCCTCCCGGCTCTGTTTAACCGGGGAACCTCTACAAGTGAGTAATGTCTGGGTATTTTACACATACTTGTTTTGTTGAGATTCTGTGGTGTTTTACCCAATCTATTTAAAGCTTTGAAATGTATTCAGGTTTCTGTATTTTCAGGTGACTACCATGAGGTTATAATTTTTTGGTTTCTGCCATTTTAAATATATGCTACAACAGGGGTAAGTGTCAGAAGATCTCAAACTGGCCTTTTCCTATGAAGTCACCATGGTGACCATGACACCTTTGAATCTTGTATTGATTTTAGCCCATAACTGTGAAGTCCTGTCCTTATATTTTGTCATCATTTTGATGGATCAAAGGGGTCCTTTCTTATCTAAAGTAAAAATTGGCATAATGATAGCAGTTTTGTTAATTGAACCAGGTGACCTGTACCTGGAGGGCAGGGTCTTCACATAAGAGTATGAAGCCACTCAGGTAGGAGGTATGTTTTTTATTATTTCATGTGAAGACCTTAGGTTACAGCCACAGCCTGATAGCTCCTGTGAAGGCTCCATCCTCCTACCAAATGTATTCAAATCCCAGGCTTCTCTATCATTAGCTGACCGTATCATTGGGATTGAAGTGCCCTGTCTATTTTAGAATTTTGTGTAGCTATGGAAGCTATTCCTATTCCTTGATTTTCTGCAAATAGGTCTACTAAATCATATAGATGAGGAGAATTATTGTTTTTTTTCGACAAAATAGTAGCAGCTTCACAATGCCTACACTGCATTATTGGGAGTTTCACTGTTTCTGCTGCTAATTGTTCCGTAGTCTTTCCAAATACACTTGCATTCAAAGTTTTTCAGCAGACAGATTCCAATTCTATCACAGCTTTAATGTTAATCGGTGGCACAGCTTTTGTTTCTAAAACTAAATCATGCTTCATTTTGTCATTACATTCTTGTGAATATTCTCTCTGCACTAGTGATGCATGGATTTGGTGATGCTGCTAACCCAAGATCCTTAGATTTTTGGCGAAAGTATCCCTTTAATAAATCCTCAACATACAGCCACACATGCCTTCCCTTGTTCAGATTAAATTTCAGTGCTATAGCCTGATAACAGTGGTGTCTTCAAAACCAGCTATATTGATGCATTCTGCTTCATATTTTTTGCATTATATTAATCTCCTGTGACATCAGCTATGACCTGATGTTGGTGAAGTGTGTGAACGTGTGGACAGCTCTGCTGTTGTTTTGGATGGTTACGGGTAAGTGCCTACTAACCACTCCTATTACTTTGATGTGATTGTGACCGTTGCCAATGGAAAAATATAACAAGTAGCCCCCAAGCTTCCTACCATTCATGGGGTAGCAGACCAATCATCAGCATACCATTAAAAAAAGAAAACTCAGTTTTACTGACAGTTGAGGAATGGTCTGACGGTAGGGTCTGGGTCCTGTATGAGGACTGTGGTGCCAGAACCATCTGAAGGGGTGGGGCATCTACATACTACTGAATCATCATCAATATCCTAATCTCCTGCTTCTACTATTGTTAAACTAACAACCAAAGTTACATTTCTAATGCCATGAACTATCAGTGTTCTCAGGGCTAGGGCCAACTGCATTTAACCCACTACCTGATCCATAAGAGGCACATGTTGTCATGGCAGGGACTATGACCAAACACAGACATGCATTTCTGCATAATGATTATCAAAATAGTGCAGAATGAGCTCCATTTTAAGTGCTACAGGCAACTCGAGGGTCAAAATCTAGACTAAACATAAGGAGGGTCTCAGGGTGTTGATAGAATTCGGATTCTGGGTATGAAAATAATGACAAGGACTCGGTGTTTGGCAGTTACCAATATCTAGAAATGATCCCACTGCTTCAAATGAGTCTGGGTCATAGAATTTAAAAGTACACAAACAGATTATTCTCATAAGGACTTAATCTGGAAAATTATTCATCATTTTACTCGTAAGCTGAGCATCATGGGAAACCCAAATTCCTTTTTTCAAATGCCTGTGCAAAGGGGTTGAGTTAGGTAACATGGGCATCTGAAAAGGTTTCTTCTCCACCAGAAGTACTGACAAAGGCAAAGAGCATGAGCTGCAGTCTGTCAGCTAGCAAATAGAGGAGGTGTCTGAACATCCTTTTCCCATCGAAGGTGACCTCAATGATGGAATGACCCAAGGATTAAGTGAGCCTCTTAAAAAATAAAACACTGTTTTATGAACTGAGGAAGACTCATCACATGCAGCATTCATTGAATAACTAAAAGAAGTGATGTGGTTTTTAGGATGCTGCAAAATGTTTTAAAAGTTTCTAAAGTTTCAAAGTCCTTCACTTTCAGAATCTCACACAAGAACAGCAGTCTGGCATTGCACTCCTGGAAAAAACACTAAGTGACTTTTACTAGAATATGTTCTCCATGGCGTCTCTCTTTTCTTGTTGAATTCTAGCAATGCATCACTGAAAATGTTCAAGGAAAATTGAAAATAATGGGTGCAGGGAGTGTTAAGAGATCATGGTGATTACAATGATCATTTTGATTGAAATTTAGCCTCTCTGGCAGCACAGCTTGGTTATTAAGTTGTTACCATGTTCCATCTACTCAAATACAGTCTCCTAAAAATTGACATACTGCTGCCTCAATGCCACTTTGAGGCCACTTCAAGTTTAAATCTGGAAACGTCTGCACACTGCAGCCCTATTTTGGATGCTCTTAAATTCTTAACACATGGCTTGATGAACACTACCATGTATAAAGCATTGTCACCACTGTAAATCTACCACCTTCATCACCCTAGTAACCTGGCACTTAAAAGTACTTAATTGTCCCTCTGCTAGTAAATGTAGGACAACATCTCAAGTGTTACGCACATTAGCACATCTGTACAACAGATAATACCTGCACAATAGTGTCACCTTGATCACAACATGACACATCATCTCTTTCTTAGATGTATCATCATTTAAAAAGAGGATGCATTCATGTAGCATTTTTGCATAGCATGTCCTTTTATCCAAAAAAGTCCAAGTTCAAGACCAAGAAACTGAATCGACCAAGGCAACATCTGGGAGACAAATACCAGCGAAGGATGCCACATACAACAAGAAAGTAGTAAATAACAGTGTGCGGTGCACAGCCATATATACCACTGGAGCGATTTTCCATGCATGTTTGGAACAATGTCCAATCACTCAATTAGCATATGCCCACTAGGTCTGGTGGGAAGAAAACAAGGAATTGATTTGTAAAGGGAGCCCCAAGCCAAGTTAGCAAGGGCTCACTAAGATAGGACATCTAAAGCCAAAAAAGACACCTGGAGAAAATGGAGGTCTTAAGGAATCTTGAAAGCATTTTCAAGAGTTCTCATGAGACACATTTGATATGGTTCTTGTCTGTGAGATCTCTAGAATAACTTTCCAACATGTGGTGGCTAAGAACAGTGTGGGGAGCATGACTGGTGGTGTTTTCAGTTGCTTGGTGGAAAGCCTCAAAGGGTAATTATGAAAATGAAAGTGTGCACATACAGGTAAAAAGTTTTATTAGACCCCCTTCTTGAACAATGCAGCCCTGTTCTCTCCAGTTTGAGTTGTCTGCTCCTAGTAACCCTGTAATGGACATGCTGATGAAACAAAAAGTAATGTTTTGTACTCCTCTTCCTTCTTTCCTTCCATTGGCTTGTATCCAGACCCTTCCACTGTAACAGTCCTGTTCGAAAGCAACAGTCCAACCAACGGCTTCACTGCAGTTGCACGCCCTGCAAAGCATTGTGGGAAGAAGAGGGTGCATTACATTGATTTAACCAGTCACTACATCAGTTTATCTTTATCATGTGCCCCTCCTTTCAGAATAGCAAAAAAACTGAAAATGTATAGCCCAAAGGGTGTGGTCAGTGCTTTATTGAGTATTTTTCTTGATTGAGATTTGAAAGGTTTCAGGCTACGTACAGTAGTTCTTAGCAGGGTACGTTTGCAAGATAAAGAATGGAAGGACCATGTAACCTCTTGGACGAGAAATAACATGCTGTCGGCAAATATGGGGTGTACCATTGGCTTGTTCAGTTAACTGTGTTTTCTAGAATGAATTTCGCAGGCAGTAAATAGGCAAATGGATAAACCTGTTAAAAGGGAATGATATTAAAAAAAAGATGAGGATCAGTCATTTACAATGCCAGGCATTGCCACCACATAGCACAATGAGCATGTTGTGTATTGAAGTGCAAGAGGCTTTTCCTGCGTTGAGATCTCCTGATTGACAGAGGGGGGCTGCATGCTTGTGTTGGAATGAGCAATGTGTATGAAAGCTGCACAAAACATTTTCTCCCTGCTGAACTAATAAGTGGCAGAAACACCAGACCCAGGTAGGTGGCTAAAATGGTTATACTGACCAAAGCAAGCCTCTCACGATCCATCCGTGTTGGTCAACAAAGTGCCTCTCAGAGGAAAGACCTTAAAAGGCCCTACCTCTGAAATGCATTTTTGCTTTTTCCATCCCCTACATAAACACCTGGAGGGATATGGCTCTGACTAAATTATGGAGAACATGAGCGTAACCTCATGGGATTTTCCAAGCCAGGTACTGTCAAATGCTACCCCATCTCCCTTGCATATTCCCATGAGTCTGGGCATGACTGTTGTAGGGGAAGGAGGGTGAAGGGGAGTGTTTCAATTTTTGAATAAAGAGCGAACTTACAAACGTTCTGGGCACTGCCACAAGCCTTGCCCCTTTACTGCGAATTCAATGCCCAAAGAATCATCCACGTGCGCTTGGGCACTTGCATATATGCAAGTGATTATAATAGAAATGGCTGGCTCATCCTATACATTATGTTAATCTGCCTCTAGGCTTGACAACTACTCCCACTTTTGCTTATTTTAATGATGAAGAAAGGTTATGATAGAAAGTAACCTCTTTGCAGGCATATTTGATCAGTGTTTGGGAGGGGAGTTTCGCAGCTGGCTTAATTATCTTGGACTAATTTTGACTTAAATCATTCAAATGGTATATCCATCATCTCAGATCTTTTTTCATTATTAAGAAAGTCATTATGTTCCTAGTCAGAGCTTTTGGAGACTCTGCAAGTGCAGATGTACAAATAAGCATTTTATGAAAATTAGATCATACTATTGGTGAACAAAGAGATCATCCTATTGAAAAGGTGATAGTAATGAGATGAAACTATGCATCTTGGGCTGTACGGGCTGACAGCAGACCATAAGGTCCATTCAGTCAATTTCCTAGTCTTGCTTCCCCACTTAGAATATACTTTACCCCCTGGTTTTGTGGTTCAAGGACCCATTATTTCCATTCCCGTCGCTGAGATTTCCTTCTCTCTTAACGAGCTATGGATACTGTAAGCAAAGATTGGGCCTCCCAGCCCTCGGGCTGCTCTGCCCTTTAGGGTCCCACATCTTCCTTACTGACTTTGAAGAACAAAGAATCGTAGAGGGTGATGGAACAGAGTTTCTTCACTGGATGCCTCCAGTGCCACATGAAGTCCCCTAGACTGACCACACAGCATTTGCATTTGTAATTTCTGCCTCTCCACAGAGCAAGGCGACACCCACTGCAACTCCAGCGTGGTCTTAGGAGACAGAAGATCCTTCAGCGGTGGAGAGATAGGCACTCAACTCACAACAAGATGTACCAATCAATGCCCAAAACCCCAGACTTCTACGGCAAAGTGGACCCACTCGGCGCCTAGGAGGAAGAATTCGATGAACTTCCAGTGTTCCATCAGCCCAGCCCAGTTGACATTGGCTATGATTCTTCGGGGCCAGAAGAAGAGAAAATTATACAGAAAGAAGAGACGCTCAAAATTTTTTCAAATGTCAGTCAATCCCAGACCTCTTATCAAGCCCATCCCAAGACGGATGAGTACGGTCGACACCCAGACCCCCAAGACACATAAGCAACCACATATTGGGGTTGAGAGCCCCGTGTACAGACCAACTCATGGTCCGCTGCCACCCTCAGGTGCTGTTCTGCACCGGGCAAAGCCATCAGAGCCAAGAGAGGATATAAGCAGGAGCTATGACCCCCCCATCGACCTTCGAGTTCCAAAGTCCACCTCAGGATTGACGAAGACGAAAACAAAGTCACTGCCTAGGTCAGCATTTGTTCTCAGACCTTCTACAGCCAACTGTGAGAAGCTCCAAAAGGAGCTCAGTGACAGGCAGTGATGGATCATTATTCATTCCCGCTCCAACAAGTACCTGCCACCTCTGACAGATTTTGCCTAAAAAGCAGAGGCTCAAGGTCAATGACACTCCACAACCAGAATTTCCTCTACAGCCTGCTCCTGCAAAAAACAGTCTTTTGTCTACTCCTCAACCACCAGGTCCACCTCCAAGACTACCTCCTGGACCTTCTGCTCCACCACCTTCACCCTCTAAGACTTTGCCACGTGGGTCACCGGAACCCTCACACAGCCCTAGCCTTTAGTCTCCAGCAGAGGACTTCATGGTGCCTATCTACCCTCAGCCCATAGATGATCCATGGTAGGACTATGATGAGGAGTCTTCTATGGACTCTAACCTTAAGAGTATGCTTGTTAAGGCTTTCCTCTACACAACACCCCCGCATACCATGGTGTCACCCTGGGCACCTATCAAAAGGTATACACACATGTTACAGCAGATGATGATTTCCTAGTGAAGACTGTTGACAACCACGCAATCCCTCTAGTTTCTGTCTATGTTAAAGGGCATGGGCAAGTCTGCACTTGAAGTCTTCCGGAATACTTGGAAATCCTGGGTTGTGACAACCGGGATCGAGAAAAAGTTAAAGCATGCTCCATCTTATCCCCAATGTATTAAAGGGAATTTCCTCCCAGACACCCTAGCAATTTCCATCACCTGTAAAAGACCGGCAGTCCAAGCCTCAGGTGATGCTCCCCCTCCAGACAAGGAGAGCAAGAGCATTGATGCAGCTGAAAAAGGGTGGTAGTTGGCTCTACCACGCACTGGCACATTAGCAATTCTGTGGACTCCTGTCCTGATGTTACAGAGCGTAAAGGGAGGAAATGAAGGCTACAGTAACATTTCCCTGGCCAGTATGAAAAAAGGAGGGAGGACATTGTGGAAGAGGGTAAAACTGTCTCTTATGCCAGTATACAGTGTGCATTGCATTCATTCAACAACGCTGTTTGAGGGGTAAACACATCTGTCATCCTCTTCAGCCACTCCTGGCTGCATATTCCTGGCTTCAAGCAGAGGTTCAGCAACACCTCACCAGCCTGCCTTTTGACAGACAGCACCTCTTCAGCCAGCGGGTTGATGACATGTTAGTAAAAATAAAGAAGGACACAGGCACCACTTAGGCCATGGGTACCCTTTACGTGCTAGCACCCAGGGATGGGCCTAGCGCTACCAACCCAACACAGTTGTATCAGCCGACAGCAGCAGGCCTACCACTAACAGGGAGATAGGGGATACACATGGGGCAATTTCTGAGGTATTACCTCTAAGAGTGGAGGCAGACGTACCCCTCCACAGAAGCCTCCATCTCCAAACGCTGACCTGCCCCACATACACCCCATCTCACCAAACCTGTTGGGGGCGGCTTCAATGGTTTCTCCCCTGCTGGAAGGAAATCACCACAGATTGGTGGGCCTTATCTTTTATCGAGCACGGCTGCTGCCACAAGCTCACCTCAAACCCACCTAACATCGAACCTTGCATTCACACTCTTAGCCCAGGACACCTTGCCCTATTACAGGAGGAGGTCCAAGCACTCCTCCTCAAAGGGGTCATATAGGCAGTCCCCCCACCCAAACACCAGGGCAAAGGCATCTACTCCCTGTACCTCCTCATCCCCAAGAACCATGGCTCTCTTAGGCCAATCCTCAATCTCAGGCCTCTCAACAGATATATCCTCTTGAAGCATTTCCATATGGTCACCCTAAAAGATGTTGTCCCTTCTGCTCCTCAATGCATCATCATGATCAGAATACACCTGAAAGACACTTGGGCCAGATGTAGCAAAGGTGTTTCCCCATTCTGTGTCTATGGGAAAAAGTGTTTGTACATATGGCCCTTATTTCCAGATACCCATCCTTCCAGCTCACAGTTGATACCTCCACATCATGGTATGTGGCCACCACTACCAGTTCAAAGTATTGCCCTTCAGAGTGACCACACCTCCATGGGTCTTCGCTAAATGATTGGAGGTCGTACCCACCCCATTTGTACGGGAGCCTCATCTTTTCCCCTACCTAGATGATTGTCTGATCAAGAGTGCAAGTAGACATGAGTGCCCAACCCAAACCCAGGTGCCATATCCTTGCTCCACAGCTTTGGATTTACATTCAGTGCCACTAAGTCTCACATATAGCCCTTTTAGGTCCAACCCTTTCCGGGGTCTGTCCTAAGTGCAGTTACTGCCAAGGCAACGGATCAAAGGGTAGCAGCATTTCATCAGCTATTGCCTCTTTTTCAGTCACTCCATTCTCTCACATTTATAACAGTGATGCGCATCCTAAGTATGATGCCCTGCTGTATAGCCATAGTCTCTCACACAAGGCTTCATATGCGTCCACTTCAAGAGTGCCTGTTGGCACAGTGGTAAGAAGTGGAGGGCCACTGGGTGGATACAATTGTGATAAGGGCCAGCATCCATCATTCTGCAGTGTTGGAAAATCAATAACCTGCTGCGAATCAGGCCTTTCACAGACCTAATTCCACAGTTGACCATCACCACAAATGCATCACTTGCTGGGTGGAGTGGGGCATCTTATTGCAAATTACCATCCAGGGACCGAGGCCACTTTATCAACAGGGTCTCTACGTCAAACATCTGGACCTTTTAGCCATACAGCTGTCACTAAATGCCTTAACCTCAAGACATTTAAGTGGAAGTAGCCCTTGTGTGAACAGACAGCATGACTGCCTTGTTTTATCTTCACAAGCAATGCGGCACACACTCAATGCAGCTGTCAGCATTGATTCTATTGATTGATCCACCACCAAGCACATCTCCTAGGGGAGTACCTCCTAGGGTTGGCCTCTGATTTGCAGTCCTACTCAGCTGGATGCTGCAAAAAGTCACCAAGTGGGAACTACACTCGCAAGTCCTGCTCCCTTACTTCCGTCTGTGGGTCTCCCAGACATAGACCTCTTTGCCATTTGTGAAGAATACAAAATGCTTAAACTTTGCCTCCAGGCACACCTGCCGCTAAGTGGAAGAGGTTACTCTACTACTGTGCCTCAAACAGCTGGGACCCTCTTACACAAGCAGTACAAGATATCATTTCTACCTCTTATATCTGCAGAAGTGAGGTTTAGCCTATACCTCAATGCAGCTTCACCTAGCCACTATTGCTGCTATATGCGGAACAGGGAACACTCCCCTCTGTTCAAAAACTTTGTCATCAAAACCTTTATAAAAGACCTTAAATGTGTCATCCCAACTAGGATGCCACCTGTCAAGTCCGAATCCTCAATCTTGAACTCGCCACGGTCATGAGCCCTTATTTTGCACCACTACATTCTCACCTTGCACCACTCTTCTCCTCAAAGGTCACCTTCCTCGTGGTCAATATGCCCCTTGGGCAGGCTCACACTATGCAAGGCCCTTTTTTACTAGTTCCACAATGACAGGGTTATCCTTAGAACTACCTCAAAATTCCCACCCATGGATGTGTTTCTTTTTCACCTTAACCACACAATTGATAAGTGCTACATACGCTTGACATCAAGAGTGCTATTAAGGATTTACATAAATAGGACCAGGTCCTTCCATAAAACACAACAACTTTGTGTTGCCTTTGCACAACCTCATTATGGTTGCTCTATTTTAAAGGCAAACACAGCCAGGTGGATTATCAGATACATCCAAAGCTGCTACCTGAAAGGCAAGAAAATCCTAACTGCGCCCTCACAGACCTCACTCCTCCTGCAAATGGGGCACCAATAAGGCTTTCATTGGAAACATACCCATAACTGACGTTTGTAAAGCTACCATGTGGTCAACTCCACACAGACACCAAAATATTATTGTGTGGTTATTCTTGCAAGGCAACAAGCTATAGTCTGTCAAAACAGTCCTAAGACGTTTGTGTCAGACCACTGCACTATGCACCTGAAAGCTACTATTTGGAAGAGTACTGCTTTACAGTTAAAGCAGAGCATGTGTATTTAAAGCCACACATGTTATAAATTGATTGCCACTTATTCTGTAAGCATCTATTTGTCAAACTTAGTGCAGTAGATTCACATGCGCTCTCCCCTATGCCTTGAAGACAGTGTTTTCTATGGATATCTTCAACCTATCAAGTTCTCTATCATATCTATTCACTATTCCACACCTACTCTCACCCACTGTGTGGAAAACAATCTAACAGTGAAGCTGTTGCCCATGCTTGTTCCCACTAGAGGAGGAGTCACAAATACCTTGTGGATCGAAAGTCTTCTTTAAAGGAAAAAAACGTCCAGAGCCCAACACTAGATTGCAGGTGTGTGCAGCACATGTGAATCTATAGTACTGCATGCTATGAATAGAACTTAGAGGGTAAGTAACATAGTCCTTCCAGCTCATAGTTATTTGTGCACATAAGTGCACATTCCAGACGCAAGCATTGATATGTGGTAAAACAAAAAGGAGGAACCGCCTGCAACGCATCCAAAACGCCTCGGCCCGCCTCATCCTCGACGTACCCCGCAACAGCCACATCTCCGCACACCTGAGACACCTGCATTGGCTCCCAGTCAGCAAATGGATCACCTTCCGTCTTCTCACCCACGCACACAAAGCCCTCCACAACAAGGGACCGGAATACCTCAACAGACGCCTCAGCTTCTACGTCCCCACCCGCCCCCTCCGCTCCGCTGGCCTCGCACTTGCTGCCGTCCCTCGCACCCGCCGCTCCACGGCGGGTGGGAGATCTTTCTCCTTCCTGGCGGCCAAGACCTGGAACTCCCTCCCCACCAGCCTCAGGACCACCCAGGACCACTCCGCTTTCCGGAGACTCCTAAAGACTTGGCTGTTCGAGCAGCGATAACCCCCCCTTTCCCCCCTAGCGCCTTGAGACCCGCACGGGTGAGTAGCGCGCTTTATAAATGTTAATGATTTGATTTGAACATACATTTTTACTTACAGATCTGATTTGAAAATGCAGAAAATCTACAGATGAATTGTCTGTGCTCATAATTGTGGTGGCAGTGGCGGACATTAGTCATTCCTGGGTGACTATGTAAAGAAATAGGCAAATAATCACAATTGTGTAGATATGTCAGTATTCATAAGTAGTATGCAGGTTCTTTCTGGCCCTGGAAACATCCAAAATTACTTCTATAAAGGGATCAGTTGAAAAGGAAACACTCCTCCCTTCCCCATACATGTTGTGGGTGTGTAAAAAAAAGGATTAGGCCTTGAGAAAAAAGTATTCCTCATAGAAAAATATAGAAAAATAATGATTATGCACTGAGTACACGCGGATGAATGATTTGACAAATGTTCACAAACTTTACAAAAAAAAATCATCCACCTTGGCTTCCTCTTGGAAAGTTTTAGGGTGATCCTTCAAGTTAGTGATGAGATAAGGGGGAGGACGGTCCCAAAACACTTTTTCCTTAAGAATTTTTCTTAGGGGAAATTAAACAACAATATAGAAAAAATGGATAAACAGATTTACACCAAATTTGGCAGAAAGCTAGATCTTTATCTAGAAATCATGATTTTTGTGATGTGGTGTAATTCTGTTTATCAAAGGAAAAAGGGACTGGAAGTATTTCCACGGTCCAGCGCACAGTCTCCCAAAATACGAATGCAAAGTCTAGCCAGATGCACTGTTCCGGAAGTAGTATGCCTCAATACTTAATCGTCGAGGACACACCGGTCACTCAAAGCATTAGCTTTTTAGGAGCAAGTGGCCTCACTCACCATTAGGTGGGATGCTTCATCATCAGGTGTTGCTCCTCGCCGGGCCGACACTGCAATGCCCCACGGACCCCACATGAGGGCTCTTTGCCGTAGATCTTTTCAGTAGTTACCAGCAACTACCAAGCATATGAAATCTGCTTGAGTGTAAGAGAAATGTGAAGGATTGGAAGTCCTATCTATCTGTATGAGTAGGCATCCCCTGTCCACCTTTGGGTTGGGTAAATATTGAATTTTGAGGATTATATACTATGCCCTCTGATTGTTAGCCTGTGTCCCCATAATGTGGGCACTCCCTCTCCTCCTTTGTGGGATTACAGAACTTGATATCTTCCTTCTGAATTAATATATTTTGAAGAACCCCTATCGATGCACCAAGGATCTAGGGGTGTAAGTGTTTGTCATAGATTTTTCATTGGTACCTTGTCAGATAACGCCAATTTTTTCCTTTACAATTTTTAACATGATACCATATTGGGCCACTTTTAATTTTAATTTAGACTGGTTACTTAGTGGAAGCCATATTCTAATACATTTTTGTAATTCTGTTTTACCATGTTAGCAAAATTTAAGATTCAAAGTGTATAGATATCTGTTGCTGCGGAACCACCCGACACAATTAAACAGTTGATTGGTTAGGCCAGTGGGGGTCCAGTGAGACTATGTGAGGTGATTGATGGCCGCAACACGAAGTAAAATGTTGTGGCTGCCATTAAAGGCCATGGGGATTCAGTTCCTGTGAAAGGAATCTAAATAATTTTTAGAGTAGGGGGATTAAAAAAGGCAAAAGCACTCTGAGGTTGCCAAGATACTAGTATTCGCCTTGTACAGAAGGTCTTATGAATAACCTATTTTCCCCAGAGAGCCACACCCAATTAGGGTACATTCTATGCTTTTTACGCTTTTTTCTAGAGAACCTACTGCCTTCAGAGAACCATGCTCCCCTAGTTGGCAAAGGCTGTAGTACGCACATCCTGTGAATTTGTAGAGAAAACCTCACGGAAACAACCATGCCCCATTAGGTGTGCAACACACACCCTTCACCCTATACTAGACACTTTGAGGGTAGATGCTCTCTCAGGTGCAATCAATGAGAAGAGAGTGCCCAGAAACCTACAATGCACAACTTACTTTTTGTACAGAAGTCTTCATGCAGAGCCCATTCCCTCCAGACACTGATGACACGTTAGAGGGACAAGCCTTTACTATGCACACCCTACAGCTTGTAGAAAAGACCACATGGACAGCCTACTCCCTTTAGACAGCCATGCCCCATTAGGTTTGCAAACTGTTATTATACACACCCTTCGTCCAGACCTTTTGCAGGTAGACTGTCTCTCAGGTTCAATCAGTAAGATGCAAGTGGTGATGCCCCTTGTACAGATGTCTTCATGCAGAACCCACTCCCTCCATACGACTATGCTCCCTTAGGTGGCTAAGCCTCTACACACACCCTATCTCTTGTAGGGAAGATCTCATGTATAACCTACTTCCTGCTGAGGAACCACACCCCATTAGGTGTGTAAGCCACTACTGCACACACGCTACTCCTTGTACACTTTTTTACAAAGAGCCCGCTCCCCCTCACACCTATTTTCAATTAGATGTGCTAGCCCGAAGTACACCACTACTACACACAACCTATGGCTTATAGAGAGGCCGCTCGATTGACACCCACACCCCATTATGTGTGCAAGCCCCTGCTACACACACCCTTCGCTCTGTACAAAACCCTTTGTAGGTAGGTGATTTTTGAGGTGCAGTCAAAGAGATGCGGGTGGCCAATCCCATACAACATTTGATGGGTCCACCAGCTAAAAGCTGTGGTCTGCATGAGGTTTGCTGCAAGCATATCATAATAAGATATTTCTTTGCATTACAAAAAAGCATACAAATTTGGCTGAAAAAAACAAAGGTTAAAGTGGAGTTACATGTGAGGAAGGTAGTAAGTTTGTAACATATCTTAGAAATTAATTGAAAGACACTACCATTTAAAAACTAATATACTAGGAAAATTCACCAGCTATACATAATAGACATAAGTATAACTTTCAAGGCTTTGATGCACTCCTAATGACCTCACTTATTACATTTCTGCTCACATCTGAAATCTATAGGGGTGCAAGTTATACTTAGTCAGCAGTGCGATAGTTCAATAGTATCTGATTGTACTTAAGTTAGTTTTTGTACAAGAAGGGACCCCTTTATGTGCTAAAACTATCAATTAAGGCTACTTCCTCTGTGTATGTACTACAGAAAATAGCAAAGAGAACAAAAAACAAAGATAAGTAAAAATATTTTTCTATCTTATGCCACCCTTGGAGAGGTGCACCATTTTGGCACAATTCATGTCTACACGTTGTTGTATACATAGACTTACATCAAAGTGTATGACTGAATCCATGGGTATGGCCATAGAAGACCCATGAAACACTCTCTTTATACAAAGACATACAAGGCAGTGTGTTTCATTGTATAACTGTTGAATATAAAATAACTGGAAAAGTAGTTTCTGTCACATTATAAATAGAAATATACATTTGATATCAGGTATGCATTTCAGAAGCAACACACATCGGATGTAAAATCTTTAGAATTCTAGCATACATTTATTGTTATTAGTACTTCAATTTTATTTCAATACATAACAGAATTCTCTAATGATAACAATAGACTGTTGTAGCAGACTGTTATAATATGGAAACATAAAGACACACACGTGGCAAACATTAGATTTGCCTATTTTGAACCAGAATGGACAATTCCTATAAGAACCAATTTTTTCTTCTTTTTTTTAGTCTTTACGTTTTTTTAGGTTTTTTTTCAGATTTTTCTTCAAGGGTATGTAAAGTAAGAAAACACGCATCAGAACTTGGAAATTCAAAAATAAACTTTGTGTGCAAACACCATTGCTCTCCAACTGTGACAATTTTGCTGCTTCTGGAACAGCATTTTATCATTCCCTAGAACTCAGGTGCGTATTCTCAAAACACCTGTGGCATATGTGGTGGAACTCTGTCTCCAACAGCAACTGTACCTGCTGCACTTGACGATGATGTTTAGGTAGCATCATGCTCCACCTGTGCCCTGGCTAGTTGTAGAGAGTTGAGGTTGCACATGTGTTTCACATGCCTGTTTTGCCATGCAAATATTGTTTTTCCAACAAACTGCTTCTTACAGATTTTACATTCCACACTTTTCATAATACCTTTTTTCACTAGAAGGGATTGCAAAGACATTCTACATTAGGGAATCCTAGTTAGTGGTGTTATTTCCTGTTCTACCTCCTCACAAAGATCTGTTTTCCCTGATGCCCTTGTTTGAATTCCCTGATAAAAAGCTCCCAAAAAATCCAAGAAATGAAGGCAGGGTTCAGCAGAGCAATTGGGGACTACTCTGTAGTGGGACCTAAATGCCTTCCAATGGGTGGGATGGTCATTAAAATAGAGAAAGACAGTGATTACAACCAATGTGTATGTAATTGGTCTTTCGCTAGTCGTGCTAGATTAGTGCAAGACTCTTGTGAAATCATAAATCGTATAAACAAAACAATTTCTCCACGAAAATTCTGACAGGACCCTTATAATCTGAGCCACCTAAGGAACTTCTTGGCTCAAACTTTATTGTAAAACATTCTTTTATACTGATGAAAACTTGTTTTTACGCCAGGACTACTGTGAGACCCGGAACAAGAAGCAAAACCCACATGTAAATCCTGCAGGTGTTTCCCTTTGGGTGTCTCGGCCTCACAAGATATCTGTGAGGCCATAGAAAGAGAAAATACAAATATATTTAATGATTCACTTTACAATTTACCATTATTTAATAGAATTATGAAGTTACTGCACAACATTAAAACAAAATACACATTACCTTTACATTTAAAATTTCATTTTACTTTATTTTAAAAAACATAGAAATTCACTGAAAGAAAACAAAAGTTAAAGTGACGCTATGGTTAGTCTAGTAATATTTTCTAACTTTACATTAAAAAACCTAGAAACTCATTGAAAAAACAAAGGGCAAAATCAAAATAGTTTAAAAAAACTTGTTAAAAAAAACTAGAGTTTAACTTAAAAAACAAAGGTTAAAGAAACATTATAGTTAGGTGAAAATATCAGTCAAAACATGATGGTTATATACCTAAGTATACACTGAAATTCACCAGTTATAGTTCAGTGAACTAACTATAACTAATCACTGCTTATTCCTTCACATATTGCATCACTCATGGCATGTGCAGTGACACCATTGATTAAATCACCGATGACAACTCAAATGACATAATTGACGATATCACTGATGACATGATGCAACCTACTTGTGTTTAATTTACTCTACAAACCAAAATAGCCTTTAATATGTATTCATAAGTATTAAATGTACAGAATTGTTTAAAGCACAGATTAAATGTGCATGAATAAAATGATTATAGTATTGCCCACTGCTCAATATACACAAGTCCCCTTACATGAACAAGTGTGTACTACAATAGCATTCACCATATCCTCAACTGTTTACATAGACTGCACTCCATCTGCACACCCAAGCCCAATTAGGTGGCTACGCAACTACCACATACAGTCTTCAAACTATGCAAAATTGTTTTCGGAGAGACCTCTCCCTGCAGACATACAAACCCCATTAAATGGACTAGCTTCTACTATGCGCAGCATTCACCCTGTGCACATCTCTACACAGAGAGTCCAGTTTCTACAGACACACAAGCCCCATTAGGTTGGCAAGCTACTACTACGTACAACCTTTGCACTCTAACCAACTCTTGATAAAGAGTCTACTCTGTGTAGACACCAAAACCTCATTATGTGGCTCAGCCATTTCTACACATAGCCTTCGCCAGACAGAGAGCTTACTCCGTCCAGGCATGCAGGCCCCATTAAGAAGTCAACCTCTACTACAGACTCCCTCAACCTTGTTCACAACTCTTTACAGAGAGCTCTCAAGATTTCAGAGGTATTCCGCTGCCTGCAGAGTCTCAAACTCTGTTATGTTTTGATGCCCCTACTACACAATTCCTTTGTCCTCTGGACCACTCTTCATGGACACTCTACTCCCTCGACACACTCAAGCCCCATAAGCAGATGAAACATCATGCAAAGTTTACACTTAAAAGCAGTGCAGAACTATGGAACAGTTGTTCTAGATGTAGATCCCTATTCTGTATCACTGTGCCCTGTTCTAATTTGCTGTCCATCTCTAATCATTGTCCTTGTGCCTGAACAACGCCTACCACATCCATCTTTCTCACCCAGTTACAGTTGCGGAGTGCATAATTTAGTCGAACTTCCAATATAAAACTCACTTAGATATCCACATCCAAACTTTACCGCTTCAACCATTCATGGAAAAATGTCTACTTGCAGTGTCCCAGAATGTCTTTTTAAATAGTATTGCATCCAGACTGGGGACAGTTGGGTTCAGGGGTGATATGTGAGAGCTGGTAGGCACTCAGATAGGAGTTATCCATGGAATCTGAATGCAGGGTTGTGGCTAGGTACTTGTCAGACATTAATGTAACCATGTACTGTGGATGAATGGAGTGGGCTCGTATGTACAATTTGGGGAAAGCCATGGGAAATGATGGCAAGGAATCCATTGGTCTTTAGCTGACATTTGGTGTTTGTGCTCTTTGTCTTCCCTGAAAGCTCAGACCAGCCGATGGGCAACAGCCATCCCACAATGCACTGCCTTCCAAATGTACTGTTGTGAAAAGCTTTTGGTTGGACTGTCTTCATACAGGACACCCCCAACCCCTCACCCGGATTGGCCATGTCGATGCCTGAAAAATATGATTTTTGTTTTTTAACAATCAAAAATTGAACAATGTTGTTTCACCCGCTGACGAAGCATGTGTTTATTTATTTTCCATAGATTTCCTTTTTGTCGATGTAATAAGAGAGAGATCCCATACCACCAACATGCATATATATAAAACCAAACATGTCCATAAATATATATATGTGTGCGTGTGTGTGTATATGTAGATATACAATTTATATTGATACATATACAAAATGTACAAATCTTGTATTTCATTTCTGATTGTACCAAATGCAACAAACAAAAAACGTTGAAAATTTATTGGCTACAAGGTCCTTGAGATGCTGCCGCTGGCAGAACTATTGTTTTTCTCTCTTGTTAAAAAAGATAACAAAAGAAAACTGTTTGAGGCCTGCACTCTGCCTGCGGGCAGGTCTCTCCTTTCTTAACCCCTGCCGGATAACCTTACCTTTCTGTTGCAGATTTTGAATCCCTGTTGCCCACCAGCTTTGAGTCCGAGGGACATGTGTTCATAGCTCCCAGGTAGCTTTGCGTGTGAGCTTGCTGAGGTGTTTATTTCGAAGCCACCCTGTGTCTCACTCATCACCCTATCTGCCATTCCATGTTATTTGATTGTGTGTGTCCCACTTGGTCACCCACCCTTCTGATTAGTGCAGTCCTCCTTCTATGGATGTCTTGTTACTTCACTAGATAATCTCAGATAATCTCTTACAACATGCTTGTGATCCAAGCACCCACGCTCTGTCTCCTCAATGTCTGCTTTTCCTACTTTTTCAGACAACCATTCTTTATTGCCCTTTAACTCTTTTGCCTTTGCTTCTCAAACGTTTTAAGGCACATGCTCCCTTCTTCACCAATGAACTAACAATTCCATTATCAATCCCTGAATTTTTCATCTATATTGCACAATCAAGTTCTCTTCTCTATTTCCCAGACTGCCTTGTTGCATCACGTACTATTTTATTTCCCTACTTACCCTTTTTATGTGCCAACTAGTGAATTGTACCACCCACTTTTTGGTACTGCAACTCTTGTCACATCACCTTTTTATAATAGAATTTAAAACACAATCTACAAAATATAGGGCTCAATATGCAAAAGCATTTTCGATGAGTTGTGTCTTACTCACATTTTGTATGTGACTTCCTCATGTATTTTCAGGAAATAGACATGGTTACTCCAGGAAATAATTATTTTAGTCACAAAGATTTCCCTGTGTTTGTGAAAGTGTCTATTTTCGAAATCCAATGGAATGAACTAACCATTTAATACATCACAACTATACACCAAAAATGTTTGGGAATCAGGTCTACAGATCCAAAAACAAATTACCATACAAAAATATCTCCCACTGTCACTCTCACCCTCTGGTCAGGAATATCTTGACATCAGTTAGGTAAAGTCCATGTGGGAGCTGTAGGAAGAAGTTTGGAAAGTGGAATCTTTACCCGAAACATTAGGAACTATTGGAACATGGAGGTCAATGGAATCTATTAAAAGGGTGGAGGTTGGGACAATGTTCTGACAGTTTCACTTAGAGCAGTCGGTTATTTGTTTGGATTTTTTCTGGTCCTCAATAATTTTAGTACCAAAAGAGCTGCACATTTGGAGTTTACAGTGGAGTCTCCACATCTTCTTCCCCACTGTCTGTAGCTCATTTCCCTATTCTCTTATTGAGGACACTACCATATATTGAAGTCACCACTCTGTCTCCCTGTCACCCTTTCTGACTTGCTTCTTACCACGAACACCTCCTTTGCAGCTTTAATCTCTTCCGTGTCAGCACTTTTCTTCAACTGAAGTCCACTTCCTGATCTGTTAGTCTTTCAACGGTCACCCTTTTACTCTTTCATATATTGTGGCCTCTCATTCTTACATTCACTCTTATTTTTTTATTCCAGATCGCCTTTTCCACTCTGTCTTGTATGCTAGTCTCTGGGCCCACCATGCTCCATTCCAGTCAGACTACTCTCCACTGTTTCTTCCACCTTTCACCAAACACACAGATCTGTTTCCCCTGCTCTAAGCTCCATCTCACCCTACATATGAGGTCACCCACATTCCCTCCATTATAGCTAACCCACTCATCATTCTAGTTCATCCTGCATGCATCTATGATTGCCTTGTTTTTCTTGTAGCATTCTTCTTCATTTGCCACATAATCTCCTTTATTGGCCACTTCCCCGTTCCACTCACTCACTCCATTTACATTCAGATTTGCATTCTGGATATCCATCTCATTTTTAATGGAGCAACCTGTCTGCAGAACTCTAAATCAGGCCTCTGCAGTTCATTGTGACCCACTCAATTTCACTTGTGGTCCATAAACTCACTTTATCATTTAACTCCCATTCAAACCCATATCCTCAGTTCAACCCAACATGCTTCTTTTCAGCTGAGTCTCACACTTCCCTTCTAGTCGACTCTTCTTTCTTTCCACAGCACTCTCTATCCAGAACCCACTTATCTTCTATTGCAGCTCCTAACACTCTATTCCAAGTTGCATTTACTCTTGCTCACAGTTAATGCCTTCTCCTCTGCTCATGTCTCATCCTTCGATCTTTCTTATACCCTACATCCAGCGTACTGCACCTAGCTCTAGTTATGCTTCTCCACCTCTTGTCTTTCTTATACAACCCTCACTCTACTTCATTCTCTCCTTCTTAGCATCAAATCATCTTTATTCTTGCCTTTCCCGTCGCCATATTTACTAGCACAGTTCTTGGCATCTCTGTCCAACCTACCCATCCCCTTCAAGTTAATCCTAAAGCCTCATGCCCATCAAATAGATCCCCTTTGCTACAGCCTTTATAAGAAACCTCTTGCCAGAAACCACCCTGACAGCTATTTAATTGCCTCCATTACCCTCTCTTCAAAGACATTTTCCCACCAAGACAATTCCACTATGCCCTACTCTATATTAGGGACTTCGGCTATGTCGCAATGTCTTGTCCAGATTAAGGAACATTAGTGTATACAGACTCCTGCCATAATTTATTCTTCTGTCCCATCATGTTGGCCATCTCCCCCACCACCATTTTGCTACAACCTGTGCTGCTAATCGCTTTCAAGTCGTAATGTGAAAAAACACCAACTGTGACTTTCCACAGCACTCCTGGTGCCTGGTTTCCTTTCCTAAGTCTTCTTATCCCCAGAGTGCACTGTGCAAGTCCACAGTGGTCCTGCTGTGTGATATTGTAGATGTTCACCATGACAGTAGGCTCCGAATGCTATCTTATACCTACCTTATGACTTGGAGGCAATTGGTAGCCTTACATGTGACCCTATTTTCGTCATCGGTGTCTGTGTTGTGTCAGTTTCCCCATCTGTGGACAATAGGTAGAACAAACAACCTCAGAGATGAAGCCATAGCAAGCAATGCATGCCCATTATCGAGTCACACATGGCATATGTATATATGTAAATATTCAATAATTGCATATATACTTATGTAGGTATGTATATTGTGTGTCTTCTATACATACAGGTATGTACATGAGCCATGAAGAGTTATTAAGCCTTTGGATTTTTGGACTATGGTTTTGGTTGAAATGCATCAAGACAACCAAATATTGCCTGTTTGATGACCTAAGCAAGTTACAGATGTCAGTAGATTATAGGCTGGATGCCTCCCTTCATATTCTCGCCATCAAATTTGACACTTCCTGGAAAATGTTTCCTTTGTTTACCAGTTGACAGTTTATTTGTCTTCTTTATTTTCTTTTCATATAATATTTCTCGTGCTTTCATATGCCCACCTTCTGGGACTGAGGGGGCATATGAGCCACGGCAGGAAAAACTCCAAAGGGTTAATAAAGCAAATATTGTCAGGATTCGTATGGTTGATGGCAGTCCAGCATTGCCTACCCTCAGGGCAACACATCTCCTCCGAGTTTGTACTCCGTCGTTGATTTCAGCGACCGGGAACTGTGGAAGCCCTTGGTGTTAGGCCACTGTCATTCTCCGTTTGCCCGGCCAATATTTGTATTAACAAGTATTTATGCAACAGTGGTCATTGCTAATTTCTTAAATACCATGTGAATAAAATGCTTGTGTAGACAAGAAGTGAGTACAACCAATTGTATGCCTACTGTGAACTACGTGCTGTTTTCCTTGAATCTCCCGACATGTCATGCATGTGCGGGCACATTCCCAGACACACACACACAAAAACACAAACACACTTACATTGAACCTACATTCTTTTCCTCGTTAATCTATATGGTCATAGAACTCCTCGGTGACTTACAATATCCTTATAATTTACGGCAGTAGGTCATATTAACAACTAACTACATAATAAATTAGTGATACATGTCAAGGAAAGTTCCAGAACTGGCTTATTAGCATCACTGCCTACTTGTGGGAGAGTTGTTTCACCGGGCTTATGAAGTCCTCAGCACTCATTATTTCGTTTACTTTAGGTGATGCAGGTTCTTTGAATCCATAGGGACACATATGCCCATCATCACACAGTTTAAACTTGAATCTGTCATTAGAGGCAATGGTTTACACATGATGGGAGATGACATGGCCTCACTACCAGGGCTTCCGACCTTGGAATTGTCAGACCTGGCTCGAGTCCCCTTCTCTGCACATCATTCTGTGATTCTGGGCAAATCCTTAATCTCCTTGTGTCTACAGAAATGGGTGATTTGATTTCATCTGGTGCTCATGTAAAGCGCTTTAATGCCCTTGGGCCAGTCCCTACTACATAAAACTACAATAAATAAAACATATTTCTAGCGACAGTTTACACAGCCACCAACGCCTTTGATATATTTCCTTTCACATACATGAAATGTTATTTAAACTCCTCTGTTCCTGGAAGGCAGTCCCTACTATTTAAGATCACTTAGTTTTAGATTCTGAAACCCCCAGTTTTCTACACCTGCTGTGGCTTGTTTACACTCACTGCTTGAAATAGAAAAATAGAAGTGCAGGTACTGCAGGTACTCTGTAACAGAGTACCTGCTTATTTCTGAGAAGTGCTGGTACTCTCCAGTTAAAAGCATTACGTTTTTCTCGAGAAGTGCAGGTACTCTCCCTATAAAAATAAAAAAGTGCCGATACTGCGTACCGGACGGACAGTACCGGCCCATTGAAAGCCCTGTTTACACTCATGTTTAAATTTCACCGTGTGGTTATTGGAGTAATGCTTTTTAACCGTCTTTTTTATTTTAATACACTGGCAAATGTACACCTGCACGCAGTGGTATTTACGTGTACAGTCAGACGTGTGTGTATAGGATTCCCTAATGAAGGAGGCGGCAGATGGGGGCATCATGCCCCTTGCGCGGCGGTTTCCATAGCTCTGCTCTCCTCCCGCAACATTTATTTACATATTTATCAATTGCCAGCAAGCCTGCCGTCTGTTTTCATTAATAATGAAACCGCTTGTGCAGCCAATCCACCAGACAGCACCGGACGCCATACTTTCTGCGTAGTACACCCGTTTCATACGCTGAAACAAGGCGCTGGTTATAGCACCGGGCGAACACGGAAGAAAGATCCGAAGGGCCCCGCGTTACATTTTTGCACCAGGCTTCGCGCTAACCTTTGACAAGCTTGCATGATATTTGCATGCACATTTGCGTGTTATGTGATTGCCCACAATGGCACGTATGCATACACTGTGATATACACCAATGCATGCACAAACACACACATACTTCTGCCATCACAACACACACATTGAGCAATTGAGGCTTGCATTGTGTGATCTGCATTCCCTTTGATCTAGTTTCATAAGCAAAGTACTAATTATATGCACTATACAATGTTGACTTGTATGTGCAGCGGACCATACTATTTACATAAGACTATATGTGTGACATTATACAAACAGTACAGTACACACACGATTCTTGCTTCATACCTGTATTCTTCATGCTGCACATACACACCCACACATTGCTTTACACAACTACACTGTGTTATTTGAGATGTATACGCTGCATTGTATGAACACACAATGTACTGTTCAACTTGCTGTTGATGCCATTCTTGTGTTTCTTTGGTTTTCGCCAGTCCGGTCCCCTGATACACTGGTTTAATGCGTGTGTGTTTGTGTGAGTGGACACGTGTGCATACATGTGTATTTTATGCATACAGTTTTAAAATTACATAGCTATATATGCAGATCTGTTCATCAGTCAACTTTGTGTATTCCAAACATCCTGTCCTCCCGTGCCCATGTTCTAGTAAGGATATTTCCAGTGCATGTGTAGCTGTCGTGAAGCAGAAGTAAAAGAATCACACCCTCAGCATGGGACTGGTATATATGTCCTTCCTTTACCAGCCCCTTCGATGGAGTCAGAGTGGTTTGTTTCCAAAGAAAAGCAGAATTACTCAATTTTCCTCTTTATGTGCATCTCATCGTACCACTGAATTTTGTTTACCCAGGAAATTACCCAGAACTTCAGTTGTCATCTCACCCACTCAGTTCAGGGAAAAATCCTGATCCAAGAGAAGATTTCTATTGTGCTTTTCTGGGAAGAGACTTGATGTTAGGAAAAATATTGATTGGTTCCATGAAGAGAGAACAGGGAATATTTTGAAGTGTGGAACATCATTCACGTTTGACAAGAAAATAGGGTCGCACCTCTTTCACCTTTAGCATTTTCTTATTAAACGATTCAGCAATTGATTTTCTCAGTCAATCAGTAAACTTGGCTGGCTGAGAGTCAACAGGGAAGCGATTAGTTGTGATCGAGTGTTCCTAGCTATGTTACACATTTCTTAAGGTCCATTGTCCCTTTCTTAGAGATTTGGGATGAAGAAAACATACTTAAACCAACATGAGGCCCTCTAAATGTACGTAAAATCATTCCCTGTGCACATATCAGGAGGGAAAGAAAGGTACAGGATATAGGCTTCAGGGGCTGCTATGAGTATAAAGGGAGTCCTCCTGTCCGCCGGGCCTTTAGTTATGACAACCTGAGTAGCCAAAGTGACAACATTGTTTGTTGACTATGTTGGTCATATGCAATAGTGAGTAGTACCAACTGGCAATTGCCTTCTCAATGACACGTTAATGTCTTTGTCTAGTAAAACTAAGGGAAAGGGTCTTCAGTGAAGCAGAATGCCATGGTGCATCTTCCAAATTATGCTGTAATGACATTATGTTAATAAGACCCATGAACCAGAGTGCCTGTACAGAGTAGTACAGGTGCCTTCCTATTTCAAATATTACCATCTTGTTTATGGTCGGACATTCCTTTGTAAACCCCCTGACTCATAATTTGCAGCCTAACACTCAAAACTGAAACAGTTTCTCTTCATTTTTTTATATTTTACTCTTTACCAAAATATCCCTAAAATTACATGAGTTATGTTAAATTGCAGTGTGAACCTTTGGATTAAAATACAAAAAAGAGAGTCCTTGAGACTTCTGAAGTTATAGTTGCAGGAAACAGTACTGGGGAGAGGGAGGAGGTTTTAGGCAGAGATAAACACAGCATTTCCAAGCATTCTCGAAGCATTGCTTCTTCATACCCAAGATGCCATTCAGTGTTACACAGCAAGTTTGTTCCCATTACCATTTTCCCTCCATTGAGAAAATAAGATAGTTTTGAATACAGAGCCAAAATAAACCATCTTCAGTGCATTCTGCAATTTGCTTGATTGACTGACCTACTCGAAATCACACCTGCACCATCAGCCTTCACAAAGAGTAGGAGAGACATTCTTGCAAATCTGTGAAACTATAATATGCTTCAGATGGCTTTGAACATTTGTAGCATCATTGTAGAATCAGATTCATCTAGCTTGGTCGTCTTCCTGCGTCAGATCTTGTAACAACCTCTAAACTCATACGTTGCTCTAGGGATTAATGGGTAACATTAGATCAATATTGCCTGTTTACACCTATAACCAAAAATGCCTGGGTCACTGTTTTGGCACTTTGCCAGTCATCGGGGACACCTATGATCTTTAAAGATCCACTTTCAATGATGAAGTTTGCATGATTAAACCTATATGTCACATGAGGTTGCATTGGGTATACCGATTCCCATTGGTAAAATGATTGGCAAGCTATGCACTAATAGCTATGGAGCAAGGGCTGTCTGGAGTTGCCATTTAGTGACAGGAGTCGTGCATATCAGTGCACACTGGTCATTTGTTTCTTTGTGCTTATTCCTGTCTATGTGATATTCATTCTCTCAGTCTCACCTTGAACATCATGCTGTCCCTAGTATGTATGTAGTCATATAACATGATACTGCTCTCCAGAAATGTTTGACCTTTGGACCAAACGTTTCTTCCTTATCTGTAGATTTTAGCTACTACTCTGTTTTCCCAGTCAATTTCCATGTAGTGTGTTTTTCTTTGACTTTTCTATATATTTTAAATTTTGTGAAATAGATGACCTTTATTCTTAACCTCACATTCCTTTGTTCCTACAACCCTCCTCTTCCCACTTTCCACGAAAGCACTGCTATGGCATTTCTTTGCTCTCTCTTCATGTTGCCGTTTTACTTTAAAATTTGTTCTAATACCCATTGAACTTTGACTTTTCATAATGCTTTTGTTGCCATGGTCATTGTAAATTTCTAGCCAGACAAATTATCCTATGTTTACTACTCTGGGTATTTTTCTATTTTTGCAAGCAACCATTGTAGAGTTGAAAATCTGATCAGTCAGAATGAGTGTGTATTTAAATAAATAATGCATTGTGTGAGTACCCTAACCTGTGTCGGGCATCAATTTTCAGTATGAAGATCAGCAGCCAATGAGGTCAATGATTGGATCTCTGTTAAAATCAGACACCCTTGAGCTTGCATTTGGTTATGGTTTCGAGTCCTGGATCCTAAAGCAGTTACACAAATGGGTGCACATTAGCCTAGGAAATGCAGAGATCACCAGTCGGCTGAGAAATGGTCTTCTGAGAAACCCACACTCTGGTACCTCAAATGTTTCCCATCATACCTGCCGACTATTACCAGGACAGACCTCCCTGCAGAGTAAAATCAATAATTCTAAGTGGTGCTTTGCAGTACTACCATTCAGGGAACATATTAAACCATATAGTCAAGTTAAGGTCCCTTTAAAAACCAAACTGCCAACCAGAGATGTGGAGTCATCGTGAGTAATAATCCATTAGAGCTGATTGAGCTGAAATGCATTGGGTTCCCAGAGAAAGCTTAGTGTTCTTGGGATCTGGTGATCCAAACCCAGTTTCTTAATGATTAGATCAAATCTGCTTCCACTCCCGGTAGCTCAAGTCATAGAAGACTGTCTGTTGAGAAGCAAGTGTTGGTGTGTTTCAGAGATACACTGAGGAAATATTCCCAACTGCCAGAAGAGTTTCTTCCAAGTACCCACTGTTCCACCAAAGTGTACTTCTCAAGTCCTGTCTTTCTGTTCCTTTACACACTCACATTCACAGGTTTGTAAGTATACCCACACATGCTCACAGAACCACAAGTCAGTTTGTGAGAAGGTAATCTGATGTGACATTTTTCGTTCCCTCGAACCCCGGAATCTCCCCCTCCTTCTTCCATCACAGGGAGTATTGCAAAGACCTCGACTTGTCGGATAACAACACTGAGTTCCTGGAAAACTTCATTGCACTTATGGAAAAAGTGACCCCGGATTCCAAGAAATGTAAGTACTGTGGCTGGGGGGTGAGCAAAAGCTTTAGTGGTGGATGAAAAACATTGTTCTTTAAGAGGGGTGGCATTAATAGCATGTACTGAAATCACAGTGGCAGGGGAAAATAAGTATATTTGGAAAAGTATAGAAATTCAGCAAAGGCAGTTTAGAGGGAGACCCTCAAACAGAGAACACTTGCCAGTGCTTTAAAGAAAATAAATCACATTCTTTTTAGGTATGTCAGATAAAGGGGAAAAAACCCACGAGTTGAGGGTAAGGGAAGCAGAGTAAATATAAGTTGAAAAGTGACCATAAGGTACTGGGAATAGGCTATCTGCTCCTTCATTTCAGAATCCACACCCACATATGATTGTGATGGTCCTAACCATCGTTAAGGTACAAATGAACCTACAAATGGAAGGAGAGAACAGTCCCTTTCACAAAAGAGACTTATGGGAGCTTTCAAACCATAATGTGGTTAATTTGAGCGTGCCGGATGAACTGGGGCTTGTGCTAATTAAGCAGCGTAAAGTGGTGGCAGCAGCAACATCACCATTCAGGCAGTCAATGAGAACACAAAGGTTTCAAAGGACTTGTCCTTATTTATTTGTTTTAAAAATCTGAGCAATCGAGAGCCATTACAGACCATCTGATCTCAGTTGTTCATAGAGTAACCAAATCACTTATGAAGGAGATGTAGCATAAGTTCTAGGAATTAGTAAATTGCTTGATTCACAGTTGAATGGTTTCCTGAATTGCTTTGCTCACTGGAGACTGTAATGAGCGAACATTTGGATGGATACCGCTCTAGTTCTCTATCATCTGGTGTGAAGAGGATCTAGTGGCTAATCATACAGCATACACACAGCCCTGCCAGGGGAACATCCTGGAGCATAGGCTGGAGTTGTTCACAAGTATCCATGATTTTAAGCTGATGTTGGTAAATTCAGTTTCTGTGTCTTTAGATTGGCACTAAATTCTCAAACTTAGCTGGGGTTCATAGGAGGTAGGTGACACATTTCAGGCCCTTCCTGACAAGCACACTCTTTGTAGATTTTTTACTCTAACTTATGGAGCCTTATGCCACTGAGAAACATTGTACACAGCTGTACTTAGGGTGAGAGACAAGGTGGCAGTACAACACTTTTGTTTCCTGCATTCACTTTGCATTTCTCGCTTTTTTTCTATTTCCTGTCACTGATGAGGCCATAAGCCAGTTACAAAGCCATTTGCATCAGCTCATACCTCACAGGCATTTTCGCTAATGGAACTAAACATTAAGGAGGAACAAAATTATGGAAATCACAAGAACTTTACCAATAACAGAAGACCATTGCTCTTTATGGCTTCAGCTTTCGACTTGAGGGTAGCCACAAGTTGGGTAGCATCTTTCTTTAATCGGATTTAGGATTTCTGTCATGAATTAACACAATCCCCTAAAAGTAAAAGTAAAGCAGGGCAAGAGTAAATTCCTCACAACCCTCAGGAGGAGCAGAAATAGTTAAGCCCCAGACGCACGTCACGGTGGAGGTAGGGGTCCCATCATAAATAGATGAGCAAGAGATCATGTGGGAATGCATAGTCCGAAGTATTCTTCTTCTTCTTCCTCTCTTTGTTCTTTTGTCCATTTGATATACTTATGTAAATTTAATATAAGTACCCATGCATGAATTAGCTATAACCCTAAAAACTCTTAATATGTTGGTGCTTTTAATTCTGTAATTTTCATTTTCATTTGATTTGGGAATTATTTCACTCACTGCTCAAATTTTTCACATTTCCTCTCTCTCCAGCATCCATTTGGGTGTGAGAAATCAGGCCTACACAGTTTGTATATGTGATCTAGTGATTCTAAATCCACTCAGCTCCTTGGATGGGAGGTCAGCTTCATTATTGTAAAATTGTTTCTGTGAACTCCTAACCATCTTCAGCTTTTACAATTATAAAGCTGTCACCGCCTAACTGCTCTGGGTACCTAACATTTCAGAAAAAGGCAATTTTCAAGGCTACAAAAGTTTTAACTTTTTTCCACTAACAATCCCCACGGATTTCCAAAGTCTTACAACATTAGCACCATTTAATTAATGTTTTTTATACTGCTTGGATCATCATTTATGAAAAGACTCGACCACTGGGTCCTATCTTGGAAGTTCACAGTGCCAAACAATTTGTAAAACTGTTCAGGTTGAAAAGAGTAATGTTGATTCAAATGCTGACCTCATACTAGGAATGGAGACTGAGGATTGTGCTCCAAAACATACCATTATAGGGGGTGTTGTCTTGATCTAACTAGCAGGAGTAAATCATATTGAAATAAACTGAATTCACAAAGTATATGGTGCTCCTCATTTTCCCAGTAGATAGTTTACATCTGAGGTCTTCCACAGAATTATTTAGCACAACAGGCAGTCCCTCCTGCCCATCACCCCACTTCCCCACTATGTGTCATAGATTTATAGAAGACAGAACCTCAGTTAAGAGGCCTTCATGATTATTGAGGTCTGTTTGTTCTTATTCCATGTTTTAAATAACACAGAATGAAATTCATTCTCAGGCCTGAGCCTACTGCTGACAATTTTAATCATGTATTATTAGTAATATTTTCTTCTTCATTAAGTTAGTTTATCAAATGTCTCTCAAGGAGGGGAGAGGTCTGCAATACTTCCACAACAATTCTTCTTGCTGAACTGGCAATCAATTTTTGTACAAATTGCTGTCTCTGTCAGCCAGTCTTTAGCTTGAAATTCATAAGGTTAATAAGGAAGATCTCAAGCAGATAGTAATATTGGCACACAAACTTTGCCATTAGAGACACAAAAAAAGCTAAAACCTATGAGTCACCATTTTTTTCACTTACTTAAATTACAGATATTTTGGTTGTTTTACGAACGTTTTCTTTGTTTGCTTCTGTTGTATATCCGAGAACAGTAGAGCTGAGGAGACTTGTATTGTCCACTTTGCTGTCCTGAAGCCATTTGATGGATTTGAGCTCTCATTGTCTCTATGAGAGGAACATTATTTTTAGTGGGAAATAAGAATTCTTTAAATCGTGGTTTTAGTACAATTCGAAGTTTACTCTGATTTGTATCTTTCAGTATGAATGGTATCCATATTAATGCCACCCCAGAGACATTTCTTGACTGTAGAACCATACATGTGTCTCACACACAAAGTAATTCAGCCCATAATTTATTTTCAGATTTCTTTCTTGATGTTTCCTTGGTCTCACACCATATGGACTATAGCACAATTCATATTTTGAATGCTGAACCAGTTTTGAGATTCTGCATTTGGTAGATCGGGGAGTGCTGTCGAATGGAGAGCCTTGTTACCACCTACAAAAGAACCTTAAAATAGCAGACACACCTATAGAGTGATCTTTTATCTGGATTGTTTCCTGCACTTCAGATTTCTATGATTTAAAATGAGCATCCCTTTTTTATGGTGTCCATTGTAATTACCACCAGGAAAAACAGCATGAATGCCTTGCTAAAAGCATTCCCCTCTCAGACTTTTAGGGCACTCACTTGTGCCTCTGCTCATGCTTTCTTCAATCATGACTCTATTCTAGACAGATAGTAAGCCTATGTTGACTTTGCCTATGCTTTTACTGAGCCTATTCCGATATCACCTTAAAATTCCTCTGCTTTTGTATTCTCCAACTACAAGTTTGGAGTATTCATTTGTACTGTGGCGAAAGAAGGAAAGTTAACTAACTTTAATAATGGCCTAATTTAAAGGTTAGCAGATGGAATTCAGTGGCACTCCTAATAAGGCAACGGTATGTCAGTCATGTTTGTGATGGAGTAACCCATCCACCGAACTCTAAATCAGGCCATAAGTCTAGCACTCTACATATATCTGACAGTCTTTATTCCCAGTGTCATACGTATGTGTATATTATTAGCATCTAACTTTTCTAATTGATTGATGCACATCAAAGGCTTTGATGTAGAGAGATATTGGTGTCTCAAAGAGATTGGACCATGGAGAAGGAATACACACATCTAACTGCTGACCTCACACTCTTAGTATAGCAGTGTTCTATGTTTCTGCTCCACCACCACTTACCAATTGGTTGCCACAAATTACACATGAGACCCATGGGAACCTTTACTTCAGAGCTTTTCCTCAAGCAGCTGTCATTTTGTAACATGTTACCTACTCCTAAAAGAACAGTGTTTAAGTGCCCCATTAAGCAGGCGGTAAGGATGCACAGAGAGTATAGAGGGAGCAATATCCTTGTTCACTCCACCTAGGACAGTATCATTGTGACTTAGATATGAATGTAATGCTTTTTTTCTGGTGCTTCTTTACTTCACAGGTGACAACTTCCTACTCCATAACCTGATCCTGGATGCAGGTATCACGCGGCAGTTGACAGAAAGAGTGTGGAAGGACAAGGACCTGCTCACGTAAGCTCTGTTACGTTTTTAAATTTTACAATTGCACATTTAGAAGGAAACACAGATGTCTGTTCTTAAAGCACTTACAAGGCACTGCTACAATAAAAACACACCCTTTGAACTATACAGTACTGATGTTAGTGTGGAGATATGGACAGTCACATTGTTAAAGCCCAATGACATTTTCAGGGAATTTCACTGGCCAAGATCCTTAGCATTGACCGTGACTTGGTTGGAAGAAGCGTACGCTCTTGACGTCCTGTTTTAGTAAATGTACAGCTGGGAGGGCATCTGCAGTGCTGAAATGTACAGTCCTGACAGACCATTCTCAGAGTTTACATCACTGAGGCTCTTCAGCATTGTGAGCTAAAGGCCAACTGGTGAGTAGTGAAGATCCATAAGGCAATTCTAGGAGAATCTTTATGTAGCTGACATTACATAACATTAACAAAGACTTACACTGAGGAGGTTGATGCAGAATAGAGTCATGTTTGACACTAGCAGGAGGCTGTCGCTCATAGTAGGAAACTTTGCACTATCAGCGTGACTCTAGCAAGAGGCTAATGTCTTAATCTCAGTTGGCACTGACGCTTAGTTCACTCTGTCTCCTCACTAGGTACGGGCTCCTGGCTGTCTTTGCTGCCACGGATGGCGGCATCACTCGAGTTTTCCCAAACAAGTAAGTATCTATGGCCTTCTTTAAGGTTTATTGCCAACTATTGTTATAGCTTTACAGAACATCATCAGTGACTCATGGATCCCTATTCAGCAACAGGATTTTAATGTAGTGGATCCTTTACTGGGAGTGAAGGGGTTTACTTTACTAAGCCTTCAATGTCCCTGTCAAGAATTCACTCACAAGTCCACATGTCTTCCTTTTCCAGTGTGTATCAAGAAAATCGCTTTCCAGGCGCATTCACGGTCTAATTTTGCATTTGTTGAAGAGTGTATTTTTCAGTATCTTTTTCCTGGACCAAGAATATGAGGCCTTTTACCTCATGACGGTTTGCTGCAGGAAAATGCACACACAGACGTACACACGTCGTGACTTGTCACAGAGATAATGAAATGAGAACTGCCCCTAATGACCCTCGCCTCTTGAATTCACACTGTACATTGAGCTTTCTGGCAATCAAGGCTTTCAGTGCTGTCAACACAAAAACCAGTTTTTTCTGAATATAGAATTTTAAAAATTTCAAGGTTACAGGTAAAAAGATACACTTCTGGTATCTTGGCTCTCTTGTCGTCTAGTGCCAGATATACCTTGACTTAACACATTTCCACTCTGTGGGAAATTGCCAATGAAGTTATTTTTTAATTTTATTTTTTAATATAAACACATTAGTAACTTTGTCACTGAGTACCTCTAAATAATTGTCGTCTAATTATAGAGGGAATGTTTTGACCTCGCCAATAGTTAGTAGGAGTCCACAGACTTGCCCCTAAATCCGTAGCCCAAAGCAGTAAGGTACAGCAATGTCTGAATTCACGAATGAGCATCAGTTGCAGTAGACAGTAATGAGAATCATGGCCGCTGAGAGTAATGAATATCAGTGGTTCCAAAACCTCCACAGTGTTCAGTACTAATGCAAAATAAAAGTACCAGAAATATTTGACCACCCTTTTTATATCCAGGCCTTCTTTCTCAGCAGAGGAATATTGGACTTGTTGCAGAAGTATTGACTTACACTGGATAATGAATTATATAATTTTACTGTAACAAAATTGCTGACCCCGATACGTTTGTGCAAAAAAAAAAAAATGTTTTGCATGTTGAACATAGTGGTGAAGAAAGGCTATGTCTGTCAGTGTCTTCCAATGGATAGCTGTCAATGTATTCTTCTTCAGTAGGTTTATAAAAGGCACCCAGTATTTTAATTTGGCAGATGCTTCACATGTACATTGCACTTCTATTGCTTGTTGAAATGCTTGTACTAAGGGAGGAGCTTGTTGGCAGTTGTGCCGATAGGCCTCATTCAACTGCTTTTGTTTTATTGCCAAGGTTTTTGTGAGAACCTCAAAGAAAAATAGCTTTCTTACTTCATGGGCCTGATTACGAGTCAGATTTATTTTCTGACTTATTAGTAAACCCCTGTTAAAGCACAAGCTGGAATTACAAAATAAGTGTACTTTAGCTCATTCAGTAATTATTTGACACATTAAATACCTCAACCTTAATCAAGTTTTGGCAGATAAAACCTGCTGAAATTTAACACAGGAAAACAGTAAGGTATTTACTGTACCATGTGGACTTCGGTGAGTTAAACACCAAAATATGCATATTATTTCCCAGAAAATGCTATTTATCACTCTGATTAAATAACATTGACATTCTCATCCTCCCCGTTCTGCCACCATCCTGGGAAACCATCATATGCAGGGTAATGTATGCTATTCACAGGATAAGCAAGAAGTGCAGGATGCTGCCTATAAATGGTTGTACCTTCAGACTGATGCACACTGTCCTCCTTACTTAGAGAGCCCAAAACGTCACAGACTATAAGAGTGAAATGGCAGAGTATTCACACAGCACTTGTCCCAGTGCCTTTTCTGGGCACTTTACATCAAGACAGCAGCTTTAGGTTTCTAGAACTCTCCTGGTTGTTTCCTCAAGAGAGCTACAATCTCAGTTGGCAACACCTTGTTTCCCTCAGTAGGCAATACCAACAGTCATTCAAGTATGAAGGAGCAGTGTTTTAATTTACGGGAGTAATTGTCATACAAACCCGGTCATGGGCATATGCACCTTTGTTAGCGAAGAGGACTTTAAGAGCTAGCATTTAAATACATTCCCATAAACATAAAAACATTTGGCTTCACAGGAAATAACAAGGAGAATTGAAATGAGTTCAAAAGATTTAATAACAAATTTTGATTAATGCAAAGGCATTAATCCATTAAGGATTCAAATTCAAGCATCATTAGTTACACGTTTAAATGGTCCATTAGTCCATAAAAAGAAGCATTTAGTTAGGCAAAAACGGTAAGGTGTAGGCTTCAGAAAACAAAACAATGGTGTCTGAATGAGAGAATAAGAATGTTTTGTCATAAAGTCTTTGCACTCAGGCCGTGGGATTAGAAGAGGAGAGAAAGGTCTTCTCAGTTTGAAGTCAGCAAATCTCTCCTAACTAGTTTCAGGAACACACGCCATTATTATTCGACAAAAATGTAATTGCAACATTTCAGCTTGTTCCCGCTCTCACGAACCAATCAGTTTTCACCAGACTCTGGGAGCAGGAATACTCCTCAATTTCTCATGGTAAAACTATGATCCATGCATGGCTATGTCTTTAAATTATTACACTTGACAATACTGTCGGCTACTGTCTGCTCTTCCCACTAGTCGCTTTCCCGCACTAGCATCTTATTCTTCTTCTTCTTCTTTGATGCGGACCTCACTATCAGTCATCTAATGCATAACAATAAACTTGTCACTAGCTAACGGATCGCACCTGGAAAAATACAGCATCTGTTATGGAAAAACACATAACGTGCAAAACAAATGAGTATAAAATGTGCAGGCTATTCACCCTGTGCATGTGTAAAAGTTGACATTCAAGATTATTTAACATGTTAACTTGGGTGCTGCTCATAATGACTAATTGCAGTCACTTCAAATTATATGATTAATAAGCACACATTATTTAGAAATGAAAATTACATTTTATAATTTGTTACTTGTGCAAGTGAAAACATATTACTCCCCCAAGTACTAGGCCAAACATGGCTCCCCATTCACAAGTGCAGCCAATTCAAACTTCTCATGCACACATACAGAGCCCTACACAACACCGGACCAGAATATATGAACAGAGGCATACACTTTTACCAACCCACCAGACACCTATGCTCTGCCACACTTTCACTCGCACATATTTCCTGCATCCACAAACTGGAGGCTGCTCATTCCCGTGCATCACAACCAAGGAATGGAACAACCCCCCTCAAGACATCAGAGCCTCCTCCTCACTTCTTGAGTTCCATAAGAAGCTGAAGACCTGGCTCTTCGGATAAGCACTTTGGGCACCACACACTTCCCAAGCGCCTGGATACCCTCTTGGGCATTAGTGCCGTGTACTAATCAATACAACAGAACAGAACATCTCCAGGGGTCTGCAGGTAACGCTCTACACTTCAGTGGAACTCATGAAGGAAATGGCGGAGCAGTCCTGAAGGCACTCTTGAGCCAAAGCAAACCTACGCTCCAGTAATCAAGAGAGCACTTCAACTTGTCAAGCAGACACATCAGTGTATATTACATATAGCCACTCAAAATAAAGTAAAAATAATAGTAATAATTCCTACTGTATACTTTAATCTCCAGCTGTAGCTGACCAAATATGTATTACTTTTGGATTATGTCCACAGTTATGTGGCCAGAATTAACTAGGACTCTTATCTTCCATAGCAGTACCAAGTAGACATTTTGGAGGGCATTTACTTTCTCCTCGAGGGTAAAAACAATGACAACATTAGCAACATCCCATAATGGTTATACAAATGTGTTGCCTTGATCTTTTTGCTATGGAAACTACTGTGGGTACGGAATGGGTTCACTAGCAGGGAGCACAGCAAATACAGAAGATGAGGAAACTCTTCTGGCTTCTGGGAGATTCCTCAGGCACAAATGATTAAAATAATTATGTTAAGTATTCAGAGTCTATTTCAAGAGCGCCTTTGACGAGCGTGAGATCAGATTCAGCAAGGCAACTGTGGATCCGAGAGAAAAGAGTCACAGCCTAACTTGAAAATAGAGATCTATTATCGATCATTTGAAATTTAGAAAATCCATCAAGCGCAGTTTAAGGCTGTAATATAATTTCAGAGAGGCTGTAGATGAGACATTGTCCCGTCAAAAGAGTAAAATTTTGAACACTTTCATCAATCTAACCACATTGCCCACCTCAAGGAAATTCCATGTATGTTTTCCTTAAGGTGTTCCAATATCCGTAAAGATAGCTATGACTTCAATAGTGCTTGTTTTAACTGCTTTGTCATTGATTAATTACTGTGCTCATATGTAAGTGAATGAGTTTATGATCTTGACACAAGAAAAGTAATCACAAAGCTACAATTATCGCTCAAAGTAATATTTTCTATTCATTTTTGATCCAGCATAATTGCATTCCCCCTCCCAGGACTGTACTATGCTCTGTTCTGTTTTGTGGAAGCTAAATTTGGGTTTAGAGTTTAACAAGCCATGAGCACTTTACAATAGAATAGAATAGAATAGGGATTATTACTTTTTGTTCATGTCTCAAGGCTATAAACATGATATTAGGTGTCCTGCTAACCACTTGTTTTCTGTCTTTCTCAAACACCCACCCTGTTGTGTTGTAGCACATTTCCACGCCATCCACTGCCTCTCAGTTTTCAAATCGAGTTCGTGGCATTCATTTGTGTCACAAATACCTTTGGCCTCAATGGCAGCACACAAACGGTACAGAATGCATTCTCTAGTGCATAATTCAAGTGAGTGGGTGAGCTTTGTTGACTGCTGCTGTTTATCATTGATGTGATACAATAGTTACACACTAAGGCCTCGCATTTTTCAGCAAGATGTGAAACAAATTGATATCCAAATAAAATGAGTTAATGTGGATAAAATATAGAATGTTTTTTCTTTTGAAGAGCTGCAGAGGACTGGGAGGAGGATCCCGAACCACTGACTGCCAGCTACTACCGCCGTACCCTGGACAACAAGGGATTCATCTTTAAGCCCCCTTACAGGGACAGTAAGTGCACGCAGTGGGGTCAGATATAGTACCTAACATGTAAACACTGATACACACATCTTTCAACCCTCACATGGTTATCTGCCAAGGTTATTTCTCCATCAGGTTTATGCCCCTTAGATCTGTGTGTCACCTTTTCACATCCTTGTAGTTCCTACATTTTGTCACTTATTAAAAGTAGACACCAGTCTTGTGTGTTATAAACACATGGTTGCAGACGCGCAACGCCCATGGGCTAAGGGGGCTTCAGCTCCCCCTCCCCGTTGTGTGTCATAGCACGGTCTGCATCTCCTGGGTGCTTGCCTCAGGGAGTACTTGGGCAGAGCACGATTTGGGAAACATTTTCTATTATTCAGAAAGATACGCTCAGTTTCTGTGCAGTTGGAAAGTGTCTTCAAAGGAGGGGCGATACAATGATTGCCCGTTAACACTGTGATGATTGAGGAAGCCACTTTAGTTGAATTGTAATCTCTGCCCTGTTCCCAACAAACCTTACTTAGCCTGAGTCCAACCAAACAGAAAAGGCACAAATTATATTGTATGTAATTGCATTTACATGGTGCTTACTACACATGACAAGGGGTAGAATGCGCTATAAGAATGCAAAAAAGGAAGATCATTTGTTTCTTTTTTAAATGGTGTTGCATTGAAATGATTCAGCCCTTATTTTGATTTCGGCGGACAGAAAAGGCCATGTGCCGAAGTCACTCGGTCAGGTCACCGCAATTGTGGTGACCTTCCTGCAGGCCATATTACGAGTTTCAGCGGGAAACAGCCCACAGCATTGATGCCGGCTCATAATTGAGCCGGCAGCAATGTTACAGTGCCTAGGGTGCACCAGCACCCATCGCACTATTCACTGTCTGCAAAGCAGACAGTTAGAAGTGTGACAGGGCTGGCCATGGGGGCCCCTGCACTGCCCATGCCCCTTGCACCCTGGCTCTGCCAACATTTACATGGTGGTGCAACCGGCATGTAAACGCCGGTGGAGAGAGTAGTCGTAATCCCCAGGGAAGCACTGCTTGCAGTACTGCACTGGCGGATTAAGACCGCAGGCACCGCCAGGCCACCGGCCGGGGAAAACTTGGCAGTGCGGATGGTCCAACAGTGGTGCATGCACCACGGTTGTAATGTGGAGGCCGGACAGCCACATTGGTGGTGGTCCGACCACCACTGCGACCTCTAGGGTCATAATTAGAGCCTCGGTGCCTATCAGGCAGTCAAGATTCTTTTTTTGTACTAATAACATTTTGCTTTTCTGGAGGGGTGAGGGATGTGGGGGGCAGAGGGCTATGAATTGAGGTGCTTGTGGTTTTGCTTATAAAAATTCCAATACTAGTTAAAAATAAAGTAAGGGGCAGATTTCTTTCATGAAACGCAGCAAGGCAACTTGCTGCTTTGTGTTGCATGAAAGGGAGAGAGTAGAAATGTGTCATATTTACAAAGATATGGCACGTTTCTGTCATCTCCTGGAGAACTTGATTGGGACTGCCTGGCACCAACACAGGCATTCTTGCACCATGGTGCATGGGACCTGCATTAAGGGCAGGATTGTGTTTGTGGAGGAAGGGATACCTTCCTGTACAAAAACATTCCTTGAAGGCATTTTCCTCTTTGTGTGTGCGCTGCAGAATGTAGAACATATACAAAGAGGAACAACGCTGAAAAATAAAGGTATTTCTCCTCATTAAGTCTAGCTCAGGGAGGCACACCATTTTGGTACAGTCCTGGTTTACAGACCTTTGTAAATCTGGGATTGTGTCAAATTCCATGGAACGTGTTACTTTGTTTTCACTAAACCACACACAGCCATGCAAGATGGCTTTGCTTGGCTTAGTTAATACCACAGAAGGACTTGCCTTGCCTTGCAATAACTTGCGTCATGCAAGCACAACAAGTCCTTAGTCAATCTGGTCATAAGAGTGTGAAAAGTGATATTGGCAAATAGAGGTCTGGGAAACAGCTACTTTGTTTCGGTGGTAGGTGGCACTAGAACCTATGAATGGGGACAGGAACTTTTATAAGATAATTCCTCAGGCAGTCTCTGATTAAAATGCCCCGGGCTGTCTATTCTAACCCAGACGAAGCCCACCCATGGCCTATCAGGAAGTATTTGCATCCTATTGATGGCTTGACAATAACGCCATATCACACAGTTACTTTAACAGTCATGCGTTTTACTCTAACAGTCTGTACACAAGCAGCGGAGAAGAGCCACCTATCATTGTGCACCTCTACTTCATGATTGCTACGTAGCTCATTTTAGGTAGAGCGGCACATATGCACCACATTAGGGACACACGTGGGGTGCAGTATTCCACTGTTCCTTGTCACAGGATGCTGGGTGCTGATCTCTCACAGTCCACTTCACAAAACACTATGGGGGTCATTGTGACCCTGGCGGCCGGTGGCCGCCAGGGCCACCGACCACGGGAGCACCGCCAACAGGCTGGCGGTGCTCCCACGAGCATTCTGACCGCGGCGGTTCAGCCGCGGTCAGAAGCGGCAAGTCGGCGGGCTCCCGCCGACTTACCGCTGCTCGGGGGAATCCTTCATGGCGGCGGAGCGCGCTCCGCCGCCATGAGGATTCTGACAGCCCCTACCGCCATCCAACAGGATGGCGGTAGGGGGTGCCGCGGGGCCCCTGGGGGCCCCTGCCGTGCCCATGCCAATGGCATGGGCACGGCAGGGGCCCCCGTAAGAGGGCCCCGCAAAGTATTTCAGTGTCTGCCTTGCAGACACTGAAATACGCGACGGGTGCAACTGCACCCGTCGCACCCCTGCAACTACGCCAGCTCAATTCTGAGCCGGCGTCCTCGTTGCAGGGGCATTTCCTCTGGGCCGGCGGGCGCTCTTTTGGAGAGCGCCCGCCGGCCCAGAGGAAATGTCTGAATGGCCGCCGCGGTCTTTTGACCGCGGTGCGGTCATTTGGCGGCGGTACTATGGCGGACGGCCTCCGCCGTCCGCCATAGTCAGAATCACCCCCTATGTGTGTCTCTTGCTCTGGGTATTTGGTATCTGAACACGTAACAGACTGAGAGAGAGGATCAGCATATCACTGTGCATAGATGGCACCTGGCACTGCACCCACCAAAGCTTTTTTGCAGCAGCACGGTGTGCCCCAAACTCCACTGCCCTTGTGTGGCTTACTTATTGGTCTCCTTATCATCTTTGCAAGTGGTAGTTGGTGGTTGGGAAACGTGGTGAAAAGGTGCCCAGCTCCAAATCCAACATACAGACACACTTCAGTAGCACAATTGAAACAAACCCTGGGTGCGCAAGCTCTGGCCCCTATCTGTCTCTCAAGTGGATCCTCTTTTGCAGGCAACTGGTGCTGCCCTTGCCTTCTACTATCCTGTGTCAACTTCAAACCAGCAACTGTATTCCTATATGGTAATGAACCTTCTTCTGAGACACAGTCCAAATACCTCCTCTTTTTTTAATGTCTGCCTGAAGATGGGATTTAAAAGCTCAAGCCCTAGTGCCAAAGACAGGAGTTCACATTTTATTTGGGCAAGGGAATCACAGAGGTTAAGTAGGGATGAAGTCTGGGTGAATATAATAAAACAACCACATTCACCATTAAAGCAATGAAGTAGCCTGAGACCACCAAACTTATGGCTTAATTTACGAGACTCATGGTGCAGGGCAAAATATGAAGTGCCTTGCTGCGCTTCCCTGCGCCACTGGGAAACGACAGAAATGCACTGTATCTAGAAGATACAGTGCATTTCTGTCCTCTCCCCCTGCACTGGTGCACAAATTACTGCCTAGGACCAACGCAGGCACCCTTGCATCATGGTGCAAGGATGCCTGCATTGCAAGGATGATTGTTTTTGTGCAGGAAGGAACCTTCCTGCACAAAAACAATCACATGAGGTGTTTTCCTCTTTCTATGTGTGCTGCAGAATGCAGCACACATGGAAAAGGGAAATACAGGGAAAGCTTAAGATATTTCTCCCCTTTGCATCATTCTTACCCCACCCCTGAGGTGGTGTATGAATCTGACGCATTCCCAGATTTGTAAATCTAGGAATGGATAGATTTCTTTGGGTTCCATGGGTGTTGTGTGGCAACACCCCACACAACACCCATGAAACGCCCCTTTCACACAGTGTTATGCCTGAAAGGAGTCCATATTTGCACAGCCATGAAAAGCCACGCAAGGTGGCCTCGTAAATATGGGCTGACACACTGCACCACCGGAACATTAAAAAAATGGCTCTCCAGTAGTGCAGTGTGCAGCTAGGGCCTCATAAATGAGGCCCTTAGGTCTGAGAAATAAACATTGTGAGGCAGTATTTATTTTCCAAAAAACAAATGAATAACATTTCCTCTCTGAAATTTCTCAAAATCATGGTTACTCGCTGTTCTGACCCTTCTAGCACTATTCCCATGAATATGTGATTTGGGCCCCCAAGATTCCACCAGGGCCCCTACTTAGAACTTGACTAGGTGATCTCAGCCAAAACATGACGAATCTAGAGTGTTGCTGCACAAGGTAACAATCAAAGGGTCAAGACTGCCTTGGATCAAGAACCGTATTTCAGTGCTTGTTTATTTAAGTCGATGAACCCAAAACTGAAGTTAGTTGCACTTAGTATGCAGCTGAATACCTAGAAGACATGAATGAGTTCCTGCACATGCAGTGTGAGTGGGACTCTTGTCATAAACAGACCTCATCTTCTTGTAGAGCAGAGTTCATTCACAGATTGAGTAGATCTTTTTTTTTGCATTTTTATATAGCACAAACTTGACCTGAAGGCCATGGGGCACTTTACATGAGCACCAGTTACACTACACAAGATCACATACGTTTGTTAGGCACAGGGAGATTAAGGGCTTGATTTAGATTTCAGAGGATGGGTTACTCCATCACAACAGTGACGGATATCCTGTATGCCACAATATAAATCCCATTATTTCCTATGGGATTTATATTTTGGTGGACAGGATATCCGTCACTGTTGTGATGGAGTAAGCTGTCCACTGAAATCTACATCAGGCCCTAAGTGATTTGCCCAGAACAGCAGAGGTTGTTGGTTACACAAATATATTTGATGCAGGTGCTCAATCCTTTGAAATAGGTATATTTGTGAAGGTGTGAGTGCTACTTCCCCGCTCACTTCACTGGCATGTTGACAGTAGTTGTGTCACATTGAGTCCTGCTGTTACCCCAACTCCTACTTTTTCATATCCTGGAGCCTTGCTGCTGTCACTAAGTCTTGCTTTCAGTGCCTGCAGGTCTTAACACTGCCATACCCTGCAACTCATGCCCTTGTCACCGCAAGCGAGTGCTGCTGCTATTATGTACAGTCAGCTCCTGTTGCTGTCACTCTGAATACTGCAGTCAATGGATATAACTCATACCAGTCCCCTGCTTATTCAGGCCATTATGAACAATGTTGTCATCCACTGGTGATCTAGCTGTCAGTCTTTCCAGAAAAGATTCCCCAACCCTTTGTATACTATTTTATAATCATGCCAAAGTAAGAAAGTAAAGTACTCATCATCTGGACAGCAATCTCTGTTCCACCCTGATGGGTACACTGGAGATACATCACTATTAATAAATCATTACATCATTGAGAAATACATAAATATTTATGTTAAATACCACCATGTTACACTTCAATCCATAGTGTATATGCATACAGACAAAGCCAAACCTTAAACATCAGACAAAAATCAGAAATATAATTAAGGTGCAACTCCTGTGTGGGGCGTGGCCAGGCCAACCAACAAGATGGCCGTCACATCGTGAGGCTCTTCTGGGCTGGGGTTTATTTTTGCATTTATCCTCGGAGCGGCATTATTCAGTGTGGACTCTGGTGGTGGTGGCCCCCTGAGGCTCGGCTTGAGCCGTGGACCGCCTGTGCAGGGCTGCGGTGCTGCCGGCTCTGTGCCGGATCAGCAGAGAGGAGACGGGCCTTGCAGCTCACGTGCCTTAGTGGAGCCTGGGAGCCGGGCACGGCCTGGGGTCGCTGGGAGCGCGCTTGCCTGGAAGTGGCGCGTCTCCCTTGGTGGGCCTCGTTGCTGTCTGCCTGTATTTATGGCTGCGTGGAGGAGGTGAGTGGAGGGCTTGCTCCCCTGGGGCCGGATCTGCTGTCAGATCGGACCGCGGCGGGGGGTGGTGGGGCCTGTGCTGGGCTCCGGTACCGGTGCCCCTTCTTTGGCCGGTGGTGAGTACTGTGTGCGGGCTTGCCAGCTGCCCCCTGGGATTTCTGAAGGGGTAGCTCTGGCCTCGACTGGAGGTGTTATTCACGGCCCTTGGGGATGCGCCCAGCCGCGTTAGCAGAGACTTTTTGGTGGCGCTGCTGGATTGGGTCGCTGGTGGGCCGGTGGCGTCCGTGGAGTGAGACGTTGTCATTGGTGGCCCAGAATCGCTGGCAGAGGCAGCATTGAGCAGGGGGCCGACCCCTTATACCCCAGGTGGGAGCTCCATCGGCGGTCGGGTCAGACCGCGGACCCTCTACTGTGCCAGGGAGCTTCTTGGATACCACTTGCCTCTGGCCCCATATATTTCTTGAGCTGCACCTGTGTTTGTGGCACGGCGGCTGCCGCGCTGAGCCCGTCGGCGGGAATTGGCCCCCCGCTGGTTGGGGGACCGACTGCTACTGGTCGGTGCATTGAGTGCTGTGCTGTACCTGGGGTTGCTCGCTGCACAGGGGAGCTGGGACACCTTGCTGATTGACGGAGTCTAGTGGAGTAGCTGTACCTGTACCCTAGGTGCAGCCTTCCGGCCTGCTGGCTCCTGGCGGCGTTGCTGCATTCGTAGAGTTGCTGGTGCTTCCTACTGTGTGGACCCCATACTCTCTGCTTTCCCCTTTAGTCGGCTGTGGTGGGAGCATTGGGCTGCTGGATCCGTATAAAGGTGGAGGATGGGAAAGATGAACCAGAGACGGGCAAAGCTCACTTTTTGGACGGGGGCATGAAGAAAGCTTGCTCCCAGTCTGAGGGGCTGCCTGCGGAGGAGGGGGCCCCAGATACTTCAGTCAAGGCTATGTTTCTGGACCTCAAGAATAGCCTCGCTGGTATTGACGCTAAGCTTGACCACCTGGCGGAGCAAATGGACCAAATTAAGGCTAGGTTGGATGATCATGATCACGATACACGCCTGGATCATCTGGAAGCACGTACGTCGGAGCTGGAGGATCAGCGTTGTGGTGACGGGGAGCGAATGCTGCAGATGGAGCACGTACTGAAAGTGATACGCAACACGAATGAAGATTTGGAGGCACGGTTGTGTCGCAATAACATTCCCATAGTGGGCCTTCCAGAGTCCACGGATATGGGAAGGATGGAGGAGTTTGTGGAGTCCATGCTCTCTGACATTTTTCCCAGGTAACTCTCCTGTTTGCTGGTGGTGGAGAGAGCTCATAAATCTTTAGGACCTCGGCCTCCGCCTGGTACGCCGCCTCGTCCCATCATTGTTCGATTGCTGATTTATCGTGATAGAGTTACTATTCTCAGGTTGGCGATGGAGCAGCGGCCAGTAATCTACAAGAATACTGAACAGAATATATTCCCTGATTACACTCCTGGGGTACAGGGCGCGCTTAGAGCTTTTTTGCCGGTTAATCATACTTTGAGCCACACAGATGCCAGATACTCTCTTATCTATCCTGCGAAACTGAGAGTGCAACATGGGGGCAAACTGCACTTCTTCACGGACCCGAAACTGGCTGCTAATTTAGCTAAAACAGTGCCTAAAAAAACTGCGATGGGAGATCCTGGGGCCTCTGCTGCTGATAGAGATACGCTAAGTGACAATGATTAAAATGATGGAGTGGTGGTGGTTTGGGCCATCCCTATGGTGGCTATTCGGGGGGCACCATGTCACTGTACTATTATTTCTATGTGCTGCTCTGCTGTACGAGTTGTTAATGGGCCCTGTGCCCTCCCCCCCCCGCCATCCTGTTTGGGATGGTGGTTGGGTGGTCTGGCACACGCCCCTTGGATGAGTCCTTTTGGCATGTCTACTTTTGTGCTTGGGGTTACAGTTTTGAAGGGGGTGGACTTTCAGCTTTGACCCGATTGGGGGGTCTGCGTGGGTGGGGAATGTTCTGTTCATGGTTTCCTGTTCTTTCTTTTGGTTCTTGCTATTTGTTTGTTTTCATACCTGTGGTAAGCGATCGTAATGAGATGCTGTGGATGCACAGTTTGTTTGACTGGAGAAAGCTATGGTGCATGGACATGTGACACCGGTGCGCTGTCTCACTTGTGCGGGGTCTGAATGACGGGCGTAAGGTGCGGCCACTGTCTGCGTATGTGAAGCGACACAAGATTGATATATGAATGTTGCAGGAGACACATTTAGTGGCGGCGACACAGAATCGGTCGAAAGCCATTTGGATCAGAGAGTACCATGGGGTGGTGTTCTCATGCTATGCAAGAGGGGTGGCTATCCTGCTGCAGGAGGGACTGCAGTGGCGCACTCAGAGGGTGATAGTGGACCCTAATGGTCGATATGTAATGCTGAGTGGAACTTTATTAGATAGAACATGCAGACTTGTGTCCATTTATGGTCCTAACACCGATGACCCTGAATTCTTCAGAGAAGTGTGGCGGCTGATTGAGTCGTTGGGGAGCGGCCCATTGATATGGGGAGGGGACTTCAATGTGATCCTGGACCCTGTGGTGGACCGGGAGAGCCTCGCCAGGATACAACACGTCACTGCGGCTGAAGCCCTCTCATCTGTAATGGATGAGGGAGCTCTGGTGGATCTATGGAGGGCGAGACATGGGACTGCTAGAGAGGGCACCTGTGTCAATTATGCTCATAACAGCTGGTCCCGTATTGATCGATGGTTGGGTACGCGGGACGTGGAGCTTTGGACGCAGTCGGTTGAACACATGGCGCGTACCCTTTCGGATCACTCGCCGGTCAAGCTGGTGTTGGCAGTTCCGGGAGGTCTTGGACGTGCGTACTCATGGCGTCTGCCTCATGGGGCACTGCGGGACCAGGCGTTTCGGGAAGATATTTGTGAGGCAATTATTCATTATATTTCTGAGAATAGCGGATCGGTGAGTTCTGCCGGAACTCTGTGGGAGGCATTTAAGGTGGTAATTTGCGGCATTTGCCTCTCTAAACAGCACAGCGTGTTGAAGATGCTGTGGCTGGATTTGGCTGAATGGGAGGTGCAGATAGTGGAACTGGAACAACGTTTGGTTGTTGATTGGTCTGGGGATACATTAGCGGCATTGAGAAGTACTGTATCACAATTTGAGGAGGCTGCTTTGCGTGAGATCTGCTTTTTGGGGAAACATGCTAAGGCACGGAGATATGGGGAGGGGGAGAGGGCGGGGCGTGCATTGGCCAGCATGCTGCGTAAACCATGGGCCAGTAACTACATTGTCGAGCTGTGTAGCGCGACTGGTGAGCGGGTGATGTGGACGGACAGAGTCCTGCAGGTCTTTACTGATTTATTTGAGGAGCTGTACGCGGAGCCTTCTGGACTGGACGTTGAAGCGGCGCAGGACTACTTTTCTGAGATCAGTTTGCTCTGGCTTGATGATTCACACAGGCGCTATCTAGATGTTCCCTTTTCTGTGGAGGATGTAAAACAGGCGATTCGTAGTCTTCCAGGGGACAAGCCTCCCGGCTTGGATGGCCTAACTCCGTCCTTCCATAAGGAATATGCGGACATTCTAGCACCACATCTTTTGGAGGTGTACGCTGAGTCTACGGAGACTGGGGTTCTTCCCGCCTCGCTCCGTGAGGCCTTGATTGTTACAGTTCTAAAACCCAGTAAGGATCCGTGCAGCTGTGACTCGTATCAACCGATCTCCATGATTAATATAGATAATAAGATCTTGGCCAAGATGATTGCGGCAAGATTGCAGCCCTTGCTCCCGAAGCTGGTGCTACCGGACCAGTCTGGTTTTGTACCGGGCCGGTCTAAGCTATATAATCTACGTACGTACTTCGCTGTTACGAGCACGGTTACTCCTGAGGATAATGCTGTAGCTGTGTTTTTAGACGCTACTAAGGCTTTTGATTCTTTGGCGTGGAAGTATATGTTTTCGCTGCTTGCCAAGGTAGGTATGAGCACGAGGTTTGTGCAATTGATTTGTTGGCTGTATACGGAGCCCACTGCTCGACTGCGAGTGGACAGAATTGTTTCTGACTCCTTCAGAGTGGCTCGCGGGACTCAATAGGGTTGCCCTCTGTCTTCATTGCTTTTTGCGATTGCAATGGAACCGCTGGCAGCGTATCTGAGACAGCACCATAACCGCTGAGGGCTGGCATTCCGCCAACGGCCCAGATTAATATCCTTGTATGCGGACGATATAGTATGTCCGCGAGCCACGGAATCACTTGATGTCCTGCTGGATGAGATAGTGCAGTTCAGCGCCTTCTCAGGAATTACAATTAACTGGTCGAAGTCGGTGGTGATGCCCCTCTTGGCCGGAACACTGCACTTTCTCTCTAAATACCCCATTGTATGGGCTAATGGTCCAGTGCGTTACCTGGGCGTCTGGCTGAGTGGGGAGGTGGAGACACTCTGGTCTGCCAATTATGGTAGGGCAGTGACATGGATGGAGGACAGAGTAGAAGCGTGGCGCTCACTTCCACTCTCGCTATCTGGATGTATCGCAATAGCTAAAATGGTGGTACTGCCTAAATTCTTATATTTATTTGAGAATTTATCTCTTGTTCTTACTGCAAGCTTTTTTCAGAGGCTCTGTTCTGCATAGATACGGTTGGCTTGGGCGAGTGGGCAGCCCAGAATTTCCTGGGAGAAGATGACTCTCCCTTTGGAGTTGGGTGGTCTTGCTGCTCCGGACCTAGAGCTTTATTACCACTGTGTGCAGGCCCACTTTGCGCATTTCTGGATTTGCCCCGTTCGATATTTACCGCTCCTTGCACCAGAAAAGTGATGCAGTGTGGCCGGACGGGCTGTTGCGGGTGCTTGGGAACGCATCTCGGCCCAGGCCGTGTGGGGTGGACACAGTGGCCTGTACGGCCCGGGCTTGGACAGCCTTGCTTCGTCGGGCTGGTATGCGGTAGCCATTCACCTCATCGATGCCTGTACTTGATGTAGTGTATGAGCGGATGTTCCGGGATTCCCGGCTGTGCGAATTTCTCCGTGAAATGAGCTTAACTGAATTGGACGACTGGTTTGTGGAGGGTCGGTTTATCACATAGGAGACGGTGCTGGGGGACGGGCGGGATACTGCATTGCATCGGCTGTATGTGCCTTGCATTGGCGCAATGCTCCGTGCGTGCTTTCCTGGCTTCCCTGAAACCCTGTTAGGGTGTTAGTCTTTGGAGGTGATGTATCGTGCACAGTCTCCGCGCGGGCTCATTACTAAGCTCTATAACTGCCTGCAGAGCACGAAGATGGACTCTGAGATCACTGCTAAGGCGCGGTGAGAGGTGGGCATAGGCGAAGCCATTCCTGCTGAGATGTGGAGGAAATGCTGCTCACATATGAGAGTGCTGTCCCCCAACTATAGGCTGCGGTTGATTCATTTCAAATTTCTGCATCGTTTGTACTACACCCCGCGGTCTGCATGGTATGGGTCTACGTGCGGATTCTTGTTGCGCTAGGTGTGGTGCCCCGGATGCTGATTTTCTACACCTGGCATGGAGCTGTGTGGCGGTGCGTGCCTACTGGATTGCAGTGCTGCACATCATTGAGGAGATGACTGGGCTGGTTCTGCCGTTTACCCCTAAAGTACTACTTCTTGGCAATGTGGAGGAGGTGCCTTTAGCTCATAGGCGGCTGGTGTGCCTGCTGCTGTTGCTGGCCAAGCGCAGAGTGGCGATGTGTTGGGGGCGCGGGCTTCCCCCCCTGAGAATCTGACTGGTTGCGGGATGCTTCTTATTGCCAAGATCAATTAATGATCTATTGGGAGTTGATGTCTGAGGGATCCCAGCCTAGAGACATATGGGCTCCGCTGTATGCTTTCTTAGATTCCAACATGTTGGTCTGTGGATGGTGAATTGTTTTTCGCTGTGTGTACCGTAGTTTAGACTCCTGTGTCTGGTGTCCTTGCGCTTCGGCAGATGTATTGGACTGGATGTTTGTATTGGTTTTGTGTTGCATCTCCTTCTATCCTTACCCTTTCTATCTCTTCTCTTATCTTCTGTTGTGGGTAGTGTTTACAGCCCTATGGATGTATATTAGATTATGTTCTTTGCCGTTGAGAGAGTCAGCGTATTAACACTCCTGTGGGATCCGACTCTGGACTTCTTCGTAAGGCTAACGGGTCTGATTGGCCCATGTAACTGATCTAAGATGTGTTGTTCTTTGTTTCTGTCAAAAAATAGGAGGGATGGGGAGGTATTGTGGTCCAGTGTATATCCTCCCAAGTAATACGTCAAAAACATGTAATACACTGTTCCAAATTTGTGAAGGAGACTAGGGGATACCGTAGAGGGGGTCCTAAATTTTAGGAGCAAGGCACCTCACACATCCCGAGGGATGTCATGCTTCATCATCGGAGCAGCTCCTCGTCAGACTGGCGCTGCAATGTCTGACGGGCACCACCCCAAAAGGGGGGGCTCATTGCCGGAGATCTTTTGTGGTGATGAAGCCGTAACCCCAAATGTGGGGTGGTGCCCGTCAGACATTGCAGCGCCAGTCTGACGAGGAGCTGCTCCGATGATGAAGCATCACTGCCTATAAATATACAGCGCTCTTTTGCTCCTCGGCTAAGTCTTTATTATTATAACTATATAAATCCATACATGTTTTTGCATTGTGAAGTTATCCTGCTTATTCCTCTCTGTGAATGCCCCTTCCTTTTGGGCTCTTTGTGGACACCCATCATTTTGTAACATTCACATAGAAGCCCTATATAACTTTCTTTATCCCAGTATATGTGCCACACCTTTAATAGGGTTGCATATAAGTCTCCTTCTCAATGTCTGAGGGAGCACTTTCTTGTGTTTATCTTGGGATCCCCTTATAAACATCTTTTAGTTCCATAAAGTATTTATTATTATGTGTCTGAAGTTGCTTTTATTAAGGAAATACACCTTTACAATAAGGCTTTCTTTTCCGCGTGTCAGACATGCACACAGGTGAAGGATTCACTTGGTACAAATCATCTTGCAGACATCTGATACTCTCCAGTCTGGTGGATAGGATTACTCTGCACAAGGAAGGCATTTCTATGGGTGTTTCATGGGTGTTCCCATGAAACATCCATGGATTTTGACACATTCCTAGATTTACCAGAAATAGTAGACCTGGGAATGTGCCAAAAACGTATGCCTCCCCTGTGAGGTGTATCGATAAGAAATGTCATTATTTCTTCTTATTTTTTCCTCTTCCTATGAGAAAAAAGCCTCAGGGATTGTTTTGTGCAGAAAGGTACCCCTACCTGCTCAGAAACAATCCTACATGCAACAGAGGCACCCTTGCACCATGGTGCAAAAGTGCCTGTGTTGGCATTAAACTTCTAAAAGAGTGCCAGCGCAGGGAAAAAGGCAGAAATGCACTGTATTGACATAAATACGCTACATTCCCGCCCTTTCCCTGTCACACAGCATAGCGCAGCAATGATGCTCGCTGCACTGCGTGACAATCTCGTAAATATGCCCCCAAGTGTCTGAATGGAAATTATTAGCAAAACCAGTATATCTAGCTTCAATGTGTCCATGCGTGAAAATATAGTCATTCGTGAATATTGTTTGTATGTGTTACTACATTAAAGGCAGACATATTGGCAATGTCTACTCATACTGCCTCTGAGAATGCCTCTTCCCGCATTGTGTGAAATGGAAGCCCCAGTATTGCCGCTTGATGTACTTGCACCCTCGCCCCCGAAGTTTGGGTCTAGTTGCGCCCCTGCATGGTTGTATTTTCTCAATTTTCACATAATCCTTATCATGTATGTCTTAATTTCCAATGCCTTTGACTTCAAACATAACCATTCACTCTTCTTTCTTTGTTGTGTCCCATTGGTTATATCTCATTCCAGTATCAACCATCAGATCCACCTCAAATACTTGACTATCATTGGCTTCTATGGTCACGTGTTTTGGTGCTCATGCATTCCATCTTCTGAGCAATCTGCATCTCCAGTTCCGTAAAACCCACTAGCCCATAATCTGACATAAAAGTGTCACTCTTTGTCTTTCAGATGCAGTTCTGTCATCTCACATGCACTTTCCCTCTACTTTCCTTGCTCAAGACTTACTTATATCTCATACTTAACCATGTATCTTGTGAATGTCTGTGTGTTGAGTTAAATCTTTATCTTTGGCCTTCTTCTCTCTCACATATTTCCCTCTATCTGATAACAATTTTTGATAAGGTCTAATATTGGCTCCAGGAGCTTAAACTATAAGGCAACATAGATGAACCACCCATACAACACAGTCTTCTTTCACATCACGGTATCACATGTTTGTTTTTTCATGTATATTTAGTCTCTAGCAAACTTACTGGTTGGAAATGTAACCTAGCTTGACGTCATTGAAGTTTTATATTTTTAATACCAGCGCCTAAACAATGTATTCTTGAAAGAACCTTTAATTCCACAGTAATCTCACAGAAATGCACACATGCTTTTTGCTTCATACATGTTTTATTATTAGAAATGTGTAAATAAATTCAGCATAAATAAATTCAGTTGTAGAAAATCTTTAACCTCAGTAAAGACATACATTAGTCAGTCAGCATGCCGTTTTCTACCATTCTCGACAGTGCAGCACCCAGGGTCAAGACAATATTTTAATAGTGACTTTAAATGTTTTTACTTGTGACAGATGCTTCCGAATTGAAGCCTGTATCTTTTTTTCTGCCGAAGAAGTAGCAAGTCATTGCACTTCACTGCAAGGAAATTAAACAGTAGCCTGATATTTAGGGAGAATACTGTGTACGTATCAGGGCCACTGAATTTGTATTTTATTGAAATAATCTCACAACATTCTGTTTGTGATGTCACAGGAGGTGCCCTCTGAGGCTGATTCACACGACCCCACTAACTCTGCAATCATTTTCTCTGTCATACTCAAGTGAAAAAAATAACAAAGTGTCCCAAACCTTGCAGAAAACACATTAAACAACAAAGTTATCACCTGCGATTCCCACATTCAGGCCATGGGTCCTAGTGCGTATCGTACTGTAATAACTCTACTAGTTTGATATCAAGTGTATTATTTTCTGCTAGATTGTTCACCCACCTACATTGTTCACTCAAATTTGTAGGCATCTGCTCAGACTTCTTCATACCACAGTGCAGCGCTGTGACATCCTCATTGGCCATGTTCAGGTTATAAAACAATCAAAATATATAAATAAATGAAATTGAGAGTTAAGGTCAGCATATGCCACTGGAGACTACATAGCTTGGGACAACCGGCTCGTGATTCATTAGTCAGAGGAAGTAGCTACAGAACGGTATGGTCTGACCAGCAGAAATATGAAGCCTAAGGTTGCTAGAGATGTCAATTTAGAAAAACCTGATCATGTATCTTGACTATTGAATGGTAGGCTCAGTATTTCTTGAATGCTATTCCAGAGGATGACACAGTTGATTGTCTCTATTGGTACAAAAAATATAAATCTACCACATTATTGTCGCAAAAATAATGAGGACAAAAATATTGAGACGGTAAGAGTATGTAGATGAGTACAGGTATACTATTCTTAACTGCACATATTTGTAACTTGAGGATGTGTGTATATATATATATATATATATATATATATGTATATATATATATATATATATATATATATATATAGTCAAGATTCATAGCTGTGGAGAGAAGGACCACAGACTTACCCTCCCGTTGTGAGACAATTGTGAATTAAAAGAAAACAAATATTTTCACTGGTTAATCATTTAAGGAAACTAGAAACAAACTTGCTCTTGCAGCCAAAAATTGTTAATGGGAGGGACTTATAAAATTACGTTAAACTTTTTTATTTAGTCATTATGTATTACATTCATACTTATAGTGGATAGTAGAGGTTTCCGTCTCCTTCAACATTAAATATTCTTGAAACCATGTTTAGGTGCAATAGTAGTACATCATTCAAGGCTTGATGTTTTGTGGCAGACACACTTGAGTTCCGAGAGGAATATGCTGATTTCGAATTGACCAAAGAGTTTTCTAAAGACGCATTAGAAGTATACAGAAATATTGGTAATAGGTTTAACTGACTTTGGCTTGAAGTGGATTTGGACAAAGAATGAGGCTATTAACATAAATACTGGTGATGATGAGCTGGGACCTAAATACATATATTGCACAACATTCATCAGATGGAAAATGAAAGCATTTATACTAATAATTCCGAGGCAATCTAAATTTAGAAAGTAGTACAAACACAAGGAAAGGTAATCTGCATAAACAATATAAAGAGATGAGCTTATACATTTTTTCATTTTTTTCCAACCAGAGGGGGTATATTTAATACATCATAAAAGAATACAAAAGAAAAAAGAAGGAAAAACACAGATTGTGCATTTATTAATCAATGTATACTTGACAATTGGAGAAAAAATAAATAGCACCATATAGATAAGGATGTCCATCGAGCTGCTTCATATACACTTAAGTTCATAATGTATTATATTGTTATTACATTCTGCAAAATCACCACTTCATCACTACCTAAGGTTTCATATAGGTCAAGTAGTTTTGATGACCTATCCTCTCTAGTCTCACTTGAACAAGAGACTAGATTGAGTTAGTTAAATCTGCATTCACCAACCAGTTCGCAAGGGGGTTCCAGATTTTTGTACCTATCTTCCTGGCCTTTCTACCTTTGCATTTAAAAAAACTAATTTCCATTTGATAGCATGAGAGATACCAAGTTGCCTCACCTTGGGCACTCAGAGTTATGCCGTATACCCCATCTATGGAGTTTGATGGGAGTGTAATGAGGTCAAAAACAATTTAAAAATGTTTGGCTTTTAGCCTAGCTGACAATAAGACTGCCTTATCATTAGTGATTCTTGAAAATAAACTGCCCCCTCGCTAGTATTCATTTTGGCTGCGCACTTTAGAAATTGCAAATTGAGATGATCTGCCTACTGCTCAGAAAACTGGGGGTATAATATTCCAACTGTGGGACCCTTCTTCATTAACACTGAGTGAATTATCAGGATTTCGACAACATTTATCTCTTTTGGACCAGTCCTGTGCACAAAATGTCAAAGCTGCAGATATGTAAAGAAAAATAGTTTACCCCCTAACTTGAAGTTGTCTTGAAAGATTTGAAAAGACCAAAGTTGGTCATCCCAAAGGATGTTCCCCATTTTTCTCACCCCAACTAGCTCCTATTTCTTGCAATAGTTATCGTTAAAAACTGACAGGGACACAGGCGATTCGATTCCCATTAGGGAGTATATTTACTATATTTGCTGACTTTCTTCAAGGTAGAAATTTTATGCTAAGTTATAATAGCCATCACCATCATCATTTGTAAGAGCTCTGTTCTCTAAACTTCAATAGGAAACCAGAAGCGTCTTTGCCTAAACTGTACACATAAATCAATGAGAGACAATTGGATTTGTCTTCTTGGATATTGGACCCTGTAAATAAATAGTAGATGTGTTGGATCATCACCGTAAGATAACAGTACCTGAGGTTGGGAAATTCCAATCCTTCACTGCCAAGGGGGAGTCTTAAAAGTTTTAGATCTATTCTTGTCGTTTGTATCCCCATTGGAAGCTTTTGTGGACGGAATATGGGTTCTAAAAATACCAACTTCTAATGATATAGCTCTGAACAGAGCCAATACAGTATCCTAGGTAGTATAGACATTTTAAAAATATTGCAGCACCAAAGTATCGCAAATCTGAGATTATTCAACCACTTCAGATGCGTTGCACTCCTACTTATTAACAGATCACAGTTCTGAGGAATGATTTGTCCCACAGAAGATGAGATTCAACCCCCAAGATGTATGGCAGCCTGAATTTGTATATCACTGGCCCACTGCACACTGTTATTACAGGTAATATTTGTTTTGTCGCAGTTTCACCAATACCCTGATACTATCCCGAACACATTGCTTCCTTCTCTATCTCATTAGCAGCTGCTTTTGGCTTAATATTTAGTATTGTAACCTCATCTGCACATGCCAGTATGTGTATAGCCATCAAGAAAAGAGAGACTCTCTTTTAACTTTTGATATTAACTTCTGCAGGAGAGACTCAATATAGGGCACAGATAATAAAAGAGAAGAGCAGTGACATCTCTGCCATGTACCTCGTGATATTATAATAAAATTATGCTCTTGCCCATCAGTTGTGGTCTGGCTCTTGCACTAACATAGAGACTCTGTATAGATTTACTACATTTTGAGCTGAATCCAATTTTAGCCAAGGCCCTCCATAGATAATGCCAGGATACTCTGTCAAACGCTTTTTCTGTGTCAAGCAGAATCATTGTGAGTGGAGTTGTTTACCTTTGGTACATCAAGTAGAGCAATTGAGCATCTGATGTTGTTAACTGTTCTTCTCCCTGAAACAAATCCATGTTGCCATGGAGATCCCAGTCTCACAATGACCCTAACTCAGGCACATAACCATAATTTTAGAATATATTTCTACACCACTTTGACCAAGTACTGATTGGAACTTTTTCTTTCATCTTAAACAACCACAATGTTAGACCTAGACCAAGAGTATGGCGTTACCTGACTTTGGTGGAATGTGTTGAATAACATAAACATCTTAGAGAGTAATAATGAGGAAAAGCATGAGTAAAACTCTAGCAGTATTCCTCCTGACCCAGTGCCTTTCCAAGATCGTAAGTTTTTAATAGCTGCTGTAATTGCTGATAGTCGCTGAGCCTTTCATGTATACTCATTGTTCTTTGGGCAGTACTTCCTTATGCATCCCATCAAGGAAAGAGTCAATCGTACTTATTGTAGGATTGCTATCCTCTAAATAGGGATTTTGATAATAAATCTTGAAAACCCCGACAGTATGCTTTTCCCATATATTAATGCCCTTGTGCATTTGACATCCATTGTGCTCTTTTCTTCTCTTTGACCACTCTTCAGTGCCCGAACTCTCCCAATGCTATTTCTATAGTCATAATTCTCTAACCTTTGCTCTTGAAATTCACAGGCTCCCCTTTCTCCATTAAAACTCTGTATCACAGCTTTGACCACTGCAATTTGTAGTGCCATTTCACTATCATTGCCAACTCATCATAATGTTTTAATTACACAGCTCAATCCTTTCGTAATTTCTGGATTGAGTATAATTATTAACTTTCTTTCTTGAGTGAGTAACTTTGAGAGGGCGTCTCCACTCAGGCGTACTTTAAATGTGTCCCAGACAATCTCCAAGGGTACCCTATCCCAGTTCGACAAGAAAAAAATCTGAGATCCATTGATTCATATGCTGTACTGGTCCTAGTAACAAACCACGCTCAAAGGTTCATCTTGATCTGGAATTGACGGCCTGTTGATTATTCATGTCCCATATCAAGGGGTTATGATCTGATGAAATCTTAAGTTGCTTTGCCAGGCAAGCAGTCCTTAAAAGCTTTGGAGATATCAAGAATTAATATTGTATGTTTTTATAAGCATATGAATAAAATATATACCCCGGGTCGGGACTATTATGTTCTGCCCTGGCATCAATAAGACTATGAATTTTCTTTAATACAGAAAGTGCCTTATATATTTTGGGTTTCCATCTTTTATTATTGCACCTCTGCTATTGCCCATCTCCCTAACCTATCTGATTTCAATTTGCACTGCATATTTTTTAGCCAAATTAGTCAAAATGGTCACTCCTTTTGTAAAAGACATTTGTGTAGTGCAGACTACCATATCATATTCCAGACTATACTTCTTTTCATACTGGATATGAGGTCCCTGAATACACATCAAGTCAGGCCTAAATGATCTGGGTTTCTCCTCCACAATTCTTCTTTTTTCCCATCCTTCAGACTCCTTACATTCATGGTTGCTATATGCAAATTATCAGAACCCTGCATTATGTAAGAATAAGAAAACAAAAGCCATAACTGCTCTTCCACAGTTCTCCCACAGAGCTTGTCCTGGGCCATCCCTTTGACCATTGCAACTTTCTAAATAGTATTAGTTTACATGTTTTACTTTTATAATCAAAAGTTTCTTATCCTCAACACTTTCAGTTCCTCCTCCAAGCTTTAAACCCTTCATCCTACACCCTTTCACCCTCTGCCTTCACTACTTCTCACCCTTAGTGCTCAAACCCACCAACTACCTCCATCCTTTACTTCCCCACCCAAAATCATCATCCCACCACTGCACTCCCTCCTGCCCATGTAGGGAAACCTGTACAACCAAACGGACCTTAGATGTACCAAACAATGGACGCTTTCCAGCTCCCCACCCAACAAGCCTAATGTGAATATACTGTTAGCTAACCACCACCACCCGTCCTGTCCCCAACTTCTTCTAATTTACCCAGAAAAATATGTGATAAGCACAGTAAATCTACTTTAAGAGTGAAATGTCCATACAGTGTCCATGTAATATCCCATGGTACTCTTGTGCCTTCATCTCAGAGTTAAAAACCCTTACTCTTTCATCTTTGAGGATTTTCAGTGGGGTGGGGCTTAATAGCCCCTATCTAGAAAAGGCTATATCATTTGGCATAGCCGCCATCTCCTTTCCACTGTAATATGGCAAAAAGTTGGTCTTGTGAAGAATATATGGCCGTGGGCTTCTTTTTTTGCATTGCGCCATGCTTTCTCAAAAACTTTGTCTTAAGAGGAAGTTCCCAAAGAAGTCAAAGATAGGGCTTGGTCTAGAATCGGCATCGAGATCAGATCTCACACTCGATATGTGTTTTACCAAAAATGTGATTCTGGCTCCTATTTGTATTTCTGACGCCCAGTTCCAGTCTCCCAGCTCAGATAAAGTAGACTTAAAAAGTTGAATAATAAAATCCCTAGCATCATTTCCTTCGGGGCCCTTCTTGATGCCGAGTACATGGAAATTACTGTGGCGATGACATTCTCTAAATTTTCGACTTTCCATTGTTTATTTACTAATTGAGAGTCATGATCACTGGTTTGAATTTTAATACAAGCTATGACTGACTCTGTAGTCGCAGTCGCCCTTCAAAGGCTGCCAGACATTCCGAGATATCATTGCACAGCCTTGGATAGTTCCTAACAGCTCTTTACAATTTGCTTGTTGCCACAAAGACTTTGATGGTGTCCCTTTTAGTTTCACCTCTGTGAGCCATAATACCTGATATATGCCCTCTAGATTCAGCACTTCTCTGCTTTCCAGCCCCAACCGAGTGAAGCTAAGTGAAGTAGTGTCTGTGAAGAGGAGTAGGTCCACTTCAAAGCATCGCATTCCATTTTGCCGCTTCTATTAAAGGTTATCCTTTGGACCATCTGCGGGGTCTTGCAGCTGACCCGCATGATGATTGTTGGTATCTGACTAGTCCACGCTGTCTATACTACTGTCTGTATTTGCATTATTCTCTGAGAGCTCAGTAAACACATCAGAAAGAGAGTAGAACTTCTCAACAATGTCCTATTCCATGATTACCCGCCACTGGGTTGAAAGTATTTACCTTCTTGCTACAACCACCCATCCTTTACCTTGGGTTTAATCTTATTGGACATTTCAGCCTTTTGACCTGTCTTGGATGAGACTATAGTGTAATGTATTACAATCTCCACTCTTGGATTGCACCCAGTAGCCCATTATCGATCAGTGTTTTTTGCAATCGTAATAGTGGAAATGTTGGAGATAGACTGGTCTCTACATAGTATCAAGCGTTGAATCGTTTGCACAGTATTCATAAGGCCCCCAGACGCTGATCCACACGTGTCTTTTACTTCCCCAATTGCCTCTGACATGCAGGACACATAGGAGTAGCGTCTCTAACTAATGTGTCAGAGAGGCTATTAGTACCAATACTGACAGGATCATCAAACAAGGCCTTTTGGATATTGCCGCCCAAGTGAAGAACTGTGCTCCCCATAGTTGCCTCAATGGCAGCTCCACTCTTCTTCATGCCTGCAGGCCCAATAAAGAAGCCAGTGACGGAGGTTTCGGTAGATCGCAGAGAAAGCTCCTTCATCTCTGCTGTAATCATCTGAGGGTCTGCCCACCTTCTCACTGCCAAGCATTGGATGCCTCCCACTCCAGCTCTTTCATATGCTAAGCCATTAACAGAGCTCAGCTTAGGTGAGTTAGGCTGCTTGGGCTGTTTCGGCTGCTTGGACACCATACTGGGATCAGGTCTATGGCACCAGAAAAACAGAGATCGCAGAGGAGTAATTCTGAATAAAAGGTTCCTCAACACTGACAGATCGCGGTCTCAGATCCTGGTGAGGTCAGTGATAAAGTACAAAAAGATCATCCTCATGAGGAGAGGTAAGGTGCTTGGGCCTTTCTTACAGACTGAAAAAGCAACCTGTTGAAGGTGGAGAGAAGAGTGCTATGGCCAGGCAGATGTTCGCCATCTTGGTTTTCCCAATCATAGATGTGCAGTGAGATGAGCATATACATTTGGGTGTGTTTTTTTTAAGTGTCAGGCTAAACGTTCTTTTTTCGAGTTCCCAATATTGAAGATCTTTGTTCTGTTTGCATTATGTCCTTCCCACTACTTAGGCTTTTGATTGCAAGATTCTTTGAATTCGACCCAAGGTTTAACGCTTCTTGCACAAGACATGCTATGTTGTTGTTCTTATGCTACAAAAATTAAAAATGACCTCTCATTCCAAGGTGAATGCGAAAAGTATTCGGAGAAAACAAGATTGTAGTTTGGGTTGTTCTCTAGCAGCAACATGACCACCAAGGCTTTGAACACATACACATACACATTGCAGTCCCTTGCATTTATTTGACACACACAGGAGAGTCCCTGTTTCAGAGCCCCACCATTGCTAAAAAGCTGTCTGCTACAACCTGCCTATCTGAGAAAGGATCTTGGGGCCATATGTACGAACACTTTTTCCCATAAACACAGAATGGGGAAAACCCTTTGCTACATCTGGCCCTTGAAACCTGAAGGTTGCCACGTGATTTGCTTTGTCCTACTACTAGTTAAGGAAACCAAACACATCTGCCTGCACATCTTCAAACTCAAGCTACTGCGATGAGGCCTGGAATGCTGGTCTGGTGAGCTGTGAGTGCCTCTCCTTTAGTCCGGCACTACAAAAGTGGATGGGTGCCTAAAATCCAGGCAACTATTAAACTCAATTTCGTGCAGCACTAAGCTGGGCCAAGCAGCCTATATGGAAATGTGCTTTATGATGGCTCAATATGCTATCTCGGATGTTGTATAGCTGGCTAAGGTCCTCAAAGTCCTCATCTCATACAGCTAATAGAACATTATTTCCTCAATGAAGAACATAGGGGGTCATTCTGACCATGGCGGTAATTACCGCCATGGCGGAGGTCGGCGGTAGCACCGCCAACAGGCTGGCGGTGCACCGCTGGGCATTCTGACCGCGGCGGTTCAGCCGCGGCCAGAAACGGAAAGTCGGCGGTGTACCGCCGACTTTCCGCTGCCCGTCTGAATCCTCCATGGTGGCGGAGCGCGCTCCGCCGACATGGGGATTCTGACACCCCCTACCGCCATCCTGTTCATGGCGGCTCTCCCGCCATGAACAGGATGGCGGTAGGGGGTGCCGCGGGGCCCCTGGGGGCCCCTACCGTGCCCATGCCAATGGCATGGGCACGGCAGGGGCCCCCGTAAGAGGGCCCCAAAAAGTATTTCAGTGTCTGCCCAGCAGACACTGAAATACGCGACGGGTGCAACTGCACCCGTCGCACCTTCCCACTCCGCCGGCTCAATTCTGAGCCGGCATCCTAGTGTGAAGGTTGATTTGCCCTGGGCTGGCGGGCGGTCTTTTGGCGGCCGCCCGCCAGCCCAGGGCAAATGTCAGAATCACCGCCGCGGTCTTTCGACCGCGGTGCGGTGTTCTGACGGCGGTACCTTGGCGGACGGCCTCCGCCGTCCGCCAAGGTCAGAATGACCCCCATAGTCTGTAATAGTAAACTGAAAAAAGAGCCTTTAGTTGTTTTGAAACTGGAAAATCTCACTAAATAAGATGGTAAGATTATGTATAATGATCCCCTTGCTTCGGTGAAATTGCATATAATGAGGGTCACATAAGACTCACCTTGCCTTCTTTAATTACATTTAATCTCTTTGCACATTTAATGATGATCAACATTGGACTTGTGAAAATGCCAGTTCTTTTTCAGAACTCCAACCCTCCTCCTCCGAAGACCTAATATTCATATGGAATAATTAATAAATTGATAATGCTGCTGGTCAAGAGGGAATTTTGGGCCTGATTACAACTTTGGAGGACGGTGTTAATCCGTCCCAAATGTGACGGATATACCACCTACTGTATTACGAGTCCATTATATCCTACGGAACTCGTAATACAGTGGGCAGGATATCCGTCACATTTGGGACGGATTAACACCATCCTCCAAAGTTGTAATCAGGCCCTTTGTGTGGAATATCCAAAATCAATGTGTAGGGGTACATAAACCAATAACTGCAAGGTTACATAAATGTGGAGGGTATAATGTGATAAACGTTCTATTCAACCAAATGTCTATGCAACCATAATCCACTCAAATAAAGTGTCCAAAAGAATTACTCATAAACTGATGAGTCACAATTCCAAGTTGAATTGTAAAGTTAATGATAAGTTGGGTTGTGCGTCAACGTTTCATTCCCGGTTGCAAATGTCATTGAGACCATCATCGGGACTTGACATTTATGTAAAGAATACATGTCTTCTTAATGTACTTTTTCAAGGGCAGTTAATTCACCCTGGCAAACATTCTTAACTGCCAAATAGGACCTTAGTCAACCCCAAACATCTGATGTTCATGAGATCATTACTGAGGGATGAAGAAACAAAGAGGGGACACAGTGTTAGCGCGCCTGGTCCTTAGTAAGTAAACTTACAAGGGGACGCATATAGGTCGATGAACCTTTTGATTTGCATGGAGTATCCTAACTATGTAGTAATCGATGACCATCAATAATCAATACACAAATCAGTAACCTTTAACAAAACCTTAATCATCAGTGAACAGCCTCAATATTTCCATGAATAACCACAACTCAATTATATGTTTTATCAATTTTATTTCCCTATTAAGTACAATACTAAGTCATAAGGTTAATTCAAACTTTATTCAATCCACTCAAGATTAATTCATTACTGACCACCAATAACATAACCTAATCAGAACTTGAGAAAACATACGTTCTAATGCCTCAACTTAAGCCAATAACAATGAATATGTTAACAAGAGTGGATGAGTTCAGCAAAACAGTCCATCAATCATTTGTCACTGTATATGTCAACGTCTCATAATCAGAACCCTACCTAACACAAATTAGCATTGGCATGTGGGACTTCATGCAAAAACAGTTTAGAACATGAATTTGGAAAAACATCTAGCTAGGAGAAAAACTACAAAACAGCGCAGTTGGTACCTAGAAAGTAAATGCACAAGTCAATCAGTCACATTGTCATAGCTACCTATCTGCGTTATGGATCAGCAACAAATTCAGTCTTCGTCTTCAGGTCATCAATCAATCAGCAACGCATCAGGCTCTCAGAGCATGAGCCCACTGACAGAATCTCGGATCTCTTCGAACATCCACGTCTAGCCTCCAACATCTATTCTCTCCAACGGTTCTCTCTCTAAATCTGAAGTTTTTCTTCCTTTGTCATGACATTCTATTAAAGTTGCCCAGACTATCCTCTATTTCTTAATTGGTCAGATGATCACCAGTTGTTCCCCTACCCAATAACTTTTATTTTACACCTCTATGAATTCTAATATTTTGCCATTCTCAGGGTGTCAATTGGTTCACCGTACGATGTCCTCATCATCTGGCTCATAAGGTATCAAAAATGTTGCATCTTCTTCTCCAGCCAGTGTCTCTATTGTTCGAGTTCTGGGAAAGTACATCTTTGTCTGCTTTACACCAATTTTGTTCCAATTTTGAGTCCCTCATCTCCTGTCTGTCGGTTCATGGCAGAAAATTCTAGCTAAGCAGATTTTATTAACAGGAGTAGTTCAGGGTCAGTTCAACGCATCAGCTTTTCTACATTGCATGATTATTAAACTTCTGCATGAGACCTGGAAAAGCTAGGCCACAACTTCGGCTAAGTTAGCTCTACAGTATAATGCAAAGCATATGTTATATAACTCAATATGACATACTAATACATTATTATTATGCATTTTCAACATTTCACCTATTTTTAGTCATTTTAGTATAATTTGTGAATTTTGGTAGCCACTCTCCGTGGGCACATTTGTAAACGTGCACATTATTTTTCCACATTCATTTTCTCTACAATTTATTATTATTATTCAAAATGCATACTCATTAATAATTTTAATTCACATATCTGCTTCAGCAAAAGCATCTCCCCAGCATAGAGTAAACGTCTTAATAGATTTTTCTTCAGTGTCTAATTCATCACAAAATATTAAGACGTAATTGGCTTAATTGAAAGTGTAGAAAAATGTTATCTCAGCAGAAACCATTTTCTTCACTATATATTTCTCCCATTAAAAAAACAAAATACTGTATTTTTCAGTTAGAAATATGGCACGATGTCTACTGGCACTGGGAACAAGAGTCCTGCTGTTTGTAAATAGAACACTTTGAAATTAGAGAAAATTATAGTGAAGAGCTAATTTAGTCATTAAGTTTACTCTTATTTTAATTTTCTCCCATTTAAAAGCATACAAAAACATCATGTTGTCCTCATTCTCCAATATCAAGTTTACAAGGACTTTTATTTAAATACCTCAGGGCTTCAGTTCTTCACCTCTGTGCCCTGGGTCATCGATCTGACTCCAGCACTGCTCATTAGCAGGCTCTGCTACCTACAGCCTGAAGATAATAATGTAAAATAAACACAGTCTTGCCTTAATTTTGAAAGAAATATGTGACCGTGTGTTTATTTAAAAATGAACTCAAGGCTGTGAGCTAATCTAAAGGTGCCAACAAGCTACTGGTAGCTTGTGATTGACTGGTTGGAAACAGATGTATTAGGGACTTATAAGCACATTAAATGTGGCAATCAGGTGTAGACTAGTTTTACCAGTTTTAAGGGACAAAGTTCACAAATGTAGCATTAGTTAGCTGTGGTAAAGTGCACAGAGTCCTGACTCCAAACAAAAATGAATTTCGGAAAATAGAAGTGAAGGCAAAACGTTTGAGAATGACTCTGCAGAGCGTGCCAAGTCCAACAGTCCTGAGGGCCTCATCAACTACAAGCCCATCACTCATTTACCCTTCATCTGTAAAATCATCGAAAACACAGTCCAAGCACAACTGCCAGATCACATCAACACCAACCGTATCTTGCACGATAACCAACCCGATTTCAGATTATGCTGCAGCAGGAAGGCAGCTACCTCACAAATCAAAGACATTACCCTCCTTACCATAGAAAAACCATGAACCCTGCCTCCTGATATTACTGGAAGTCTCAGCTGTCTTCATTACTATCGACCACCCATTCTAATCTACACACTAAAGTCTCAAATAAGGTTCACTGTAAAGGACCTTCATTGCTCAGTCCTACTCTTGTCATCTTTAACCTCTACATGGAAATGTTTTCTCTCTATTTACAGATAAGAGCAATAAAATTCATCAATACATCGATGGTGAGACACAACTATATTTTTAAGTTTCCTCTGTTCAAGAAATCCAATCCCTCAATCACTGACTGAACCTCGTCCAGACCTGGCTCTTCAACACCTGCATGAAACTTAACTTCACCAAAACAGAAGTTCTGTTTTTTGCCAAGAACAGCAAGAAAAGAGTCCAAACTTGGCTCAACATGAAGCTGGCCAGATTCAAACCCCAACTTTTACCCAAAGCATGCCTCTTAGATTATTCCTGAACTCCAGTCAAACCCTCAAATAGCATACCACCAACAAAATCAAGGCAGCTTGGTACCATCTTTGCAACAAGTTAGGTGCCATCTCAGTTTGTGGCTATTAATATTATTGAATGCATAGGATTGGTAGTTGTAAGAAATTGGTTACTGGATGGCCAGGGTGTGAACCCTGGTAAGGCAGCAACCACAATCTTAGTCAGGGAAAGGTAAAAGCAAACCCCAAATTAACTAGTGTTCACCCTCTGGTAGCTGGGCGCAGAGCAGTCATGCTTAACTTGGAGAAACACAAAAGGATGATGGACGGAGTGCTGAACAATGCAAGCACTCACCCCCAGTCACAGATCTGGGTTTAATCCATTGTTCTTTTGCTCACCGTGCCACCCCAATTTGGACCCAACCATATGCAAATCAGTCTTGACCCTGTCCCTCATGGGAACAGTCCAGCTCGAACTGCTAAGCCAGGTCCTCACTGGACCGGAAACAAACATCTTGGGACCGGTTTCAGGGTTTCACCCTTCATCAGCCAGGCTAGATTGAATCCAGTGGCACAGTGAGCAAGGGGCCCACGTCTGGGCATACCCTTCCCACTTAGTGCAACTTTAGCAACACAAAAGGATGATGGACGGAGTGCTGAACAATGCAAACACTCACCCCCAGTCACAGATCTGGGTTTAATCCATTGTTCTTTTGCTCACCATGCCAACCCAGTTTGGACCCAACCATATGCAAATCAGTCTTGACCCTGTCCCTCATGGGAACAGTCCAGCCCGAACTGCCAAGCCAGGTCCTCACTGGACCGGAAACAAGCATCCTGGTACCGGTTTCAGGGTTTCACCCTTCATCAGCCAGGCTAGCTTGAATCCAGTGGCACAGTGAGCAAGGGACCCACGTCTGGGCAGACCCTTCCCACATAGGGCAACTTTAGCAACACAAAAGGATGATGGGTGGAGGCTGAACAATGCAAACACTCACCCCCAGTCACAGATCTGGGTTTAAGCCATTGTTCTTTTGCTCACCATGTCACCTTAGAGGCAATGTGTAAAGTATGTGTGGAACTTCAAACTGTAAAACAGTGAAAAGGCCACACAAAAAACTCCTGCACCATGTTAGAGAAATAGATCAAAGTTTAATAAATAAAACAAGTCAAAGATAGCAAAAATGTGAATAGTGGAACTGGAGAATTTCGGAGTTGAAGGTTAAACTCAAAAAGCAAAAGTACAAAGCGCTATTGTGGATATCTGGTTGCGCCAAACTAGGACCAAGTCATTAGTTCAGGCTGACCATGATGGAGCATTTGCTGGCTACAGGAACCTTGTTAGGTCAGCTGAACTGATGTACCTTTAATCCTGGTTTGCAGAATTTTGCATGGATCTGCGTTGGAGATGTTGCTCAGCCGAGCCGAAGCATCAGTTCCAAGATGCAGCAAAAGCTGCGGTTTGAAGTCCTTTTGTGTCAATGTCGAGTATCCCATCAACAGGGCTTGCTATCCGGTCTTGGAGATGCATTGCGCAGTTGAGGCAATGCATTGGTTCTGATGAGCAGTGACAACGTGATGTGGAGTTTTGGCATCATCATTGGGGGTGTCGTCGACGAGAGATGTCGTGCCATCGGATCCAAAGGCGATGAATCAGTCCTAAAATTCAGGCTGCTGAAGTGAGGCTTAGCTGAGGAGATGCTTCTATTCTCCTGGCAAGCACCCCCAGCATACTTTAAAGGGTCCAGTACTGGGGTGGCTCCACTTGGCAGGGCAGACTCATAGATGACCGAGTCTATGTGCAAAAGCAGGGTGGTTAGAAGTCTGTTATGTCTCTGAGATTTCAGATTGGGATGCCAACCAACCAGCCCTAGGAATCACTCTGGTTTCTGGGTTCAAGAGAGATGCAAGTCCAGTCCTTCTCTCCTGTGCAGCAGATCAGCAGAGTAAAGCAGGAGTCCAGCAGAGTGCAGTCCAGCAGAGTGAAAGGTCTAGAAGTGTGCTGAAGTGGTGGCATCTGAGAACCAGTATTTATACCCAGTGATACCTTTGAAGTGGGGATACTTCCAAAGACATGACTCTCAAGAGCACAAATGTCCTGCCCTTGCTCAAGGGAGTATACAGCCCTTTGTGTGGGTACAAGACACAGTCTATTCAGGTGTAAATGAGGCTGTGCCCAACTCCTCCCTCCAACCCTGCCCGTTTTGCCCATTGAGACACACCTAAGCTCCCATTGTGTGTGGCTGTCTAGGAGGAATACACAAAGCCCACTGCCAACTACACCAGTCATGTGACCAGAGACAGGCTTCATGCACCAAATGGCTAAGGCAAGAAAATGCAGCTTTCAGAAAGTGGCATTTTCAGAATTGCAATTTCAAATCCAAATTCACCATAAGTTAGGATGTTAAATTGTGATTCCAGAGACCCCCAAACATGAAGGAATTATCTATTCACAATGAGAAATTACACTTATAAAATGTGATAAGGAAACTCCAATGTTATCCTATGGTAGAGACAGGCCTTGCAATTGTGAAAAACATATTTAACAGTATTTCACTACCAGGACATTCAAAACTTAAACATACATGTCCTACCTTTTTAAATCGATTGCACCGGGCCCCATGGGCTGTCCTGGGCTTACCCTAGAGGTGGCTTATATGTAATAAAAAAGAAGGGGTTGTGCATGGCAAAAGGTTTATCTTGCCAGATCAAACTTGCAGTTTAAACTGCACACAGAGGCTCAGCAATGAGAAGCCTGAGACATGTTTAAAGAGCTACTTAAGGGGTGGAAGATTCAGTGTTGCTGGCCCACTAGTAGCATTTAATTTAAACGCCCTGGGCACATACCATGTTTAGAGGGGAGAGCACGAGCACATTAGCACTGGGTAGCAGTGGCAAAATGTACAAAGTCCTAGTACCAGCAAAAATTAATTCAGAAAAATTGAGGATTTTATAGTGCACAATGTTTTTGGTGTTTCTTCTTTCCCTGGGACTATAAACACTGGAGGTGTTTCAGCAGTTCCATACATCGGCAACTGGGAGCTGTCCGATGCTGCAGTGCTCATGTGCATTGGATGGCTCCCAGCTATCCGCGCACATGGCACTTGAAATCCCTCTGGTGCGGGTCCCAAAGAGATTTCTTTTACAAATAAAAAGGCTTAGGAGCTGGGTGAGAGCTTCTCCAACTTCCAACACTGTTTCTTTGATATAATTGAAATGACAATTAGCATGTGAGGTACGCTGACGTCATTTCAATGTAAACGAAAGTGAAATGAGCCAATTGGCTCATTTCACTTTCTCTGCACCGTTGATCATGGGGCTATCTCACCCCCCAGATCACTGATCGTAATGGGACGAGTGTCATTGGAAAGGGGAAATATACCCTGATCTGGGCCCCCCAGGTGAGAAGAAAGCCCACTTGCACAGCAGGGAATATTTTTCATTATTAGTATAAGGGTGGGTGCTGGCCATGATGGTCCTGTCAATGCCCCTACCACAAAAAAAGGAACACAGTCTTTCAGATGGGGGCAATAGTCCTTGATTTCCCCCCCTCCCCAGCGGGGCAGAAAGCCTACTAGGCACCAGGGACTTCTAGGGGTGGGGGTTTCCCAGAATGGGCATGGCAATGTGCCCTCTCCCCAAAGTAGGCACAGTCTGGGTGTGGTTTATTCGGTTCCTGTCACTGCACTAGACCCAGCCACACAGGTGGGGCAGCATTTTTATTGGCACAGGTGGAGCAATGCAGGATGGTAGGAGTTTTGTGTAATCCAGAGATTCTGGAAGTATCCATAACAGAAATGTAGGAAAATGGGTGATTTCAGGAAATGTTAGAGGTTTGCAGGGCATTGTTGGTAAGAAAACATAATGGAATCAACATAAGCCACACTGTCCTAGTTTCTCCTAGGTGTCTAGTTTTAAAAAATGTACAGGTTGGCTTGGTTTCCCTAGGAGCCTGCTGTACCTTCATCTGAAAAAGAGGGTCCGTTTTCAGTTGAAAAATGTGCTGCATACATGTGTTTTGGGCCGTTTCCTGTCATGGGCACTAGGTTTACCCACACAAGGGCGGTATAATTTTATCAGGAGACTTGGGGAATGCTGGGTGGAAGGAAGTTTGTGACTCCCCACAGTTTCCAGAACTTTCCATCACAGAAATGTGCAAGGGATTCTGGGTAGCAGAACCTGGTGAGAGCTACACAAGCTACCCCATCCTGGATTCCCCTGGATGTCTAGTTTTAAAAATTGTAAGGTCTACTAGGTTTTCTTAGATGCCATCTGAGCTAGAGCCCAAAATCCATAGATAGTCACATGGAAAAAAAAATGTCAGTTTCAGTAGACAAATGTGCTGTGTCAACAGTTGCATTTGGAGACCATTCCTGTCATGGGCACTAGGCCTACCCACACAAGTAAGGTACAGTTTTTATTGGGAGACGTAGGGGAATATAGAATAGTAGAACAAATATGTCAGTCTGAGGAATGCCCTCTAATTCACATGCTAGTATGGGTATCCACAAATACAGAGATGTGCAAATAACCACTGTTTCTAAACTCCATATCTTGTGCCCATTTAGGAAATACATAGGTTTCCCTGATACCTATTTTTCACTGCTTTTATTTTACCAAATTACTGTATACCAGGTAAATAATGAAAAACCATTGCAAGGTGCAGCTCAGTTACTGGCTCTGGTTGCCTGAGGTTCTTGATGAACCTGCAACTCCTAAATATCCCAGCAACCAGAAGGGTCCATCAGATGTAACGGTATATTTAAAAAAAAAATCTGCCATAGTTAGTAGAAGTTACAGGTGAAAACGTAGACACAAAGGACTGTTTTTTCCAACTCAAATTCAATATGTTTTTATTTCAACTGTTTCTTTCCATAGGAAAACCTTGAGGGAGCTACACAAATGACCCCTTGCTGAATTTCAGAATTTTGTATACTTTTCAGAAATGTACAGCTTTCCAGGATCCACTACTGGTTTCATGCCCATTTCAACCACTAACTGGAAGGAGTTTGAATGCACAAAAATAGGACAAATGGGCTATGTCCCAGTAAAATGCCAAAACCGAGTTGAGAAATTTGTTTTTCTAATTCAAGTCTGCTTGTTCCTGAAAGCTTGAAAGATGGTGATTTTATCATTGGAAACCCTGTGTTGATGGTATTTGCAGGGAAAAAAAGACACTTTCTGCTACAGCACTTTTTCCCATTTTCCCACAAACCCAAAATCTAGCAGTATTTTGACTAATTTCTCTGTCCCCTCTAGAGAAATCCACATATCCTGGGTACTTTTAGAATGCCCAGGATGTTAGAAAAACTGGTGTGGATAGATTATGTGGGCAAAAAATGATGGGGTCTAAACACAAACTACCCTAAATAGCCAAAAAACGGCTCACTAAAGGGGGGAATGCCTAGCAGTGAAAGGGTAAAATTGGACATCTCTCTAGTGCCCAATGCAGGATTAGAGGTCTCTAAAGAGTGCATTGTTCATGGGGAATGCAGTTGTATCCCCTAGTATATGCTCCAACTTATTAGTAACACGCAATAGAGATGTGCTAAATGATTCCTTTACTTAGCATTTGTGCACAGTAGTGTACACAAATAGCCACTGCCTTGGGTCTGCAGCACGCTAAGCATTATGCTCCAAAATTTGCTTGCAGAGTAGCGTTTTCAGAGTTGCCAGAAATGTATAGAGATCTAATGTCTTGCAAGTGCTACAGTATACTTTTATTTTTCTGCACTTTGAAGACTAAACAAAAGACTTCCTATTGTAAATCAGATAGATGTACACTTCAAAGAGCCTGGAATTTCACAGCCAGAAGCTAAGTCAAACTTCATAAGAGTCACAACTCGCATATCAATATGCCTTGTTTCCATAAAAGCTGCTTGTAAATATCACAGGGTTCTAATAAAGAACTAAAGAGTTAACCTAGATACATAATAACCCAGCACTGAGAAACATGCTGGTGGAGAACACAGCTTTAGAATAATTGAGTTTTTTCTGCAGGGTGCTAAATGTGTACATGGAATTGATTTTCATATTTGCTGCTTAACAGTCATGAAATAAAGATGGTCCCAAAAAATCTTTAGCTTTCTATGGCTTTATCTTATGCATTTAAATTGTTTACACTCTGTGAAAAATGTTTAAACTGGACTGTGCTGCAAAATGTAGCGTGCTTCCTTTATTTCCCAACCAGTGGTAATCTCATCAGTGCGAAAAGATGGATTCCTGCGACCACTGCAAAATGTAACCATCCACTAAATGCTGGGGGCTGTTCCGAAATTGGAGGACTCTTAAAGCAATCTTTGGCTAAAGAGGGCTGATCCAAAACACACACTATATTGTTATTGTGGTCTATGCCAGAACAAAAATAAATTAATTTAGCCCTCGCTCCCCAGGTTCCCTTCAGGACCCCCAGTTTGAAGATCCCTGCACTAAGTAAACGGGGCGATGGAACTCATGTGAAAGGAAAGGAAGTGGGCTGTCGAGGTGGGTTTTTGAAGGGTTTTTAGGAAAGAAGCAGAGTAGGTAACTTCTGTAATGGAAGATGGTGCTAAAATAGATTTGCATATTGATGACTATTGTTATTGGCAAAAGAGCAAAGTGTTGTAAAGAAGCTTGCTTACACCCCCTGCTTAAGAGTCATGCACACTGAAACGTGTTGACTTCCGTGTACAGGGGCTTAAAGTGCAGGTTGCGATAGTTAATTTCATGTATAGGAAGAACATTCCAGAGCTCTTGTTGCTGATTTGGTGTGGACTGGATCTCCAGGTGGTTATTCCTGAGAAGAAATGTTAATCTCATCTCACTAGGTGACAAGATGTGAGGTATTAGTCATCTAAGGTAACAGCAAATCCAGCAACGAAATGACCTGTAGATATGACTTCTATTTTCTGACTGCTCCTAGAATCCACTTTGAGGGTCTTTTGTTGCTTTTATGAAATCATTTGGCCTCAGAAAGTGTCCTCTTATAAATTGTTGAAACTGGAGGTTATAAATGGGGCACTTTTTCATTAACTTATCAAAACACTGGAGGTTTAAGAAAAATGTCACTAGATCGGGACCTAACGTGTACCTATCACTGTGTGTTGTTGGAGGTCTTCCTGGTTGCTAGATCTGCAAAGGTAACTTAGTTGACAGGAACATGAATTTTACAAATGCAGCATATAATGAACATATTAACTACTATAGGTCTTCATTTTTACTTTTATGCCAAAGCTGCCTGAACCAACCATTGACTCTCCTATCCGTGAATTATGGCTACGGCTGCTAGACACCAGGGAACATTGAAATGGAAAAGTCCCTTATTCCAAATTGTTATATAAAGGCAGGAGCTCTTATTGCTCTTATTTCTCAGGGTGAACCACTCAGTAGAAGTTGCTGAAAAGCCAGGCAGAAGAGTTCGCAATGGCTCCATTGTGGAGAACTTCACATGTATCCTACCACATCCCAGGTTGGAGAGAGCTCACAATAATCTAGTCCTCAACAGACCTGGAACACAAGATGGACTCCTCCAAACGTTCATCCGCCTGTTCCACTCCCGTTATCAGCTAAAGAAAGCCATTAAGCACAGCACAAGATGGTCGCAAAAGGAGCTGGTCTTAGCTCTCAATCTGTGCCACAGTACTTCAGAGAGTGGCAGCATCGCCCCCAGCTCCTCAAAACAGATGACAACAGCGATGCAGCTCTTGAGAACCTCCATGCCTTTGTATCTTTACTTCCTAGAGGGCCCCACATTTTCTTCCTCATTTGGCTTCATGTTCCATTATCTCGTCTCCACAACATGAGGATGTGTGCAGTAAACTCCTTTAGTTTCAAACATGGAAGGAAAGGTCATTTCTTTGAGTCTATTTCTCTCTTACCTGCATGTCTTTCGCATAAGCTTTGCCACTCTTTCTATCACATGTTAGTCTGTGCTATTCACTATCATACATACATGAAATCTTTGGTTAGATGTACCTGCCTTGGATGTACCCTTCCAATTCTTTTCCGTAGTTCGTGTGCCATAGTGTAAGTTGTGTCTGTTTCTCTTCTTTTTGAAGACAACTACAGAGCCCTTGAATTGGAAAATAACACAGTCGGCATTTTAGTGAGCACAGCTGTGGAGCTGGAGTTTCGGAAGAAGTCCCTCAAACCGGCAGGTAAAGCCAAAACACGGCTCTAATTTCAGGGGAGGGATATTTTTGGTTGAGAAGAGTTTGGGCATTTTGACAATGACTGTCTTTATGAGATACTGAGTGCAGCATGTTTCCATATATCTTTTCTTGCCTTCTAGTTGTTGGTGTAAAACTGGACCTGGAATCCTGGGTGGAGAAATTTAAAGTTTTGGCAAGCAATCAGACGGAACGTGATCAGCCGGGGTCCCGCAAGGTACTGAACATGAAAGCATTTTATGTTTAATCAGTGCAGGAATGGAATTTTTTCTTGATAACAGCCCACAAATGAAGACAGATTCTCGAAGCAGCTGAAAATAGAGGAATCCACAGCATAATGGGCACTGATATAGAAAGGGTATATTCACAAAAAAGACAATGATTTGTATTACCCTTTATACTAGAAGACCAATTATGGTCCAGTGGGAGGGAGGGGGTCTCCGATTGTGGTACTACTCAGTTTGATCATGACTGGCCCCATGTTTCCACATCCACGCTATTTGGGTGTAGGATAAGCGGGCCTGATATAAATGGCCTGACCCCTTCTATGGCACTGGGGTAGCATGCGTGTCCCTTTGCTTAACTCGAGCTTTCTCTGCACTTTACCAGCCCCCTTTCCATACCAGCCCCTGCTCCCCTTTTTCCACCTGCTTAGAACAGAGGGTAAACAGGAGCTATAATCTGCACGGAATAATGATTTCCATGCATATTTTGATATGGAAAAGCTGGTTCAAGTGGTCATTTTCCTTTCTATGGGGATTAACTCATAACTGTGCAGTACTTGCAGGGTGCTGTCATAAAGTGCCGGTTGGAACTGATGCAGACTTTGTTCCCTGAGTACCATGTAACTCATAATTGGGACCCTAAAGAAATACAAAATAGGCTCCTCTACCTTTAAGGTAACGCGGAGTCCAGAGAGAATGAAAGGCCATCTTAATCCTTCTCTTTCTTTCATCATAAATTCCGTGTAGCTTAAGTAGGTAGGTAAAGGAGGAGAAGGTCTAACCCTCCAGTCCTTAAAGTTTCTTCAGGCGAGAGATTATAGGTACAGCAACGTGCTATAAAATAAGGATGTATTTACACCTTGAAGTGCATTTTAAAGTCAACTCTCGTGTTGATCATTCTGACTGTGTCTCATGTACCTTGATAAGGTCTAGAGCACCAGTGTTGGTTATTCAGTGTCCAGGCTTCTTATATGAACAGCTGGATAGTCAATTGTCCCTTTACAAGTTCTTTACTTATTGGCCTTATCAAGAAAATGCTTCTCCTTTTTATCATTCTCCTGGAGTTGTGCTGTGAGATTATCTCGGTGAGAAGCACACCCACTTTTATTTGCTAGGCAGTGCTTATTCTTGTCAGTTATCGCACCACTGGTTGCACTCTTTGCCATTTTGGTCATCTTGTGTCTCTCTAAAGGCCGCCCTCTCAGCCATCTGGTGCTACAAAGCGTAAGACTGAACATATCAAGATTGTTTCTGCTGAATTTAGAAAAGCAACGATTATCTGATTTGGCAGGAAGAGAACGATCATCTTGCTTTGACCTACTATAGACTTTTAGTTTCCACTGGCATCTGCCCCTGGTGTTTCTCTACCCTTTCAGGACTTATAAGAGTGATTCTGTGAATGAGCCCTTCGATTGGTAGCTTATTATTATATTTGTCTTTCATCCTTTCAGAGCCGTCATGGTTGTGATTGTATCTACTGTGAAGAACTTAGTCATCTCAACAATTAGGGAAAGGGGGATCCTGAAATTCTGTTTTTGTGTATCATGGAACAAGATGAGCATCCACAAGTACAGAATCTAAAGGCTCTGCATCGTCACAGAGAACGCCAGGCAGATAGCAAATCCCACAGCATGTCATAGGACTGTTTAGTAGTCGTGGTTTCCTGCTGCCTCGCCCATCCCGAACGAGTCACACTATGGGCCTGATTATGACCCTGGCGGACGGCGGAGGCCATCCGCCAAGGTACTGCCGCTGAATGACCGCACCGCGGTCAAAAGACCGCGGCGGCCATTTAGACATTTCCTCTGGGCCGGCGGGCGCTCTCCAAAAGAGCGCCCGCCGGCCCAGAGGAAATGCCCCTGCAACGAGGACGCCGGCTCAGAATTGAGCCGGCGGAGTTGCAGGGGTGCGACGGGTGCAGTTGCACCCGTCGCGTATTTCAGTGTCTGCTTAGCAGACACTGAAATACTTTGCGGGGCCCTCTTACGGGGGCCTCTGCCGTGCCCATGCCGTTGGCATGGGCACGGCAGGGGCCCCCAGGGGCCCCGCGGCACCCCCTACCGCCATCCTGTTCCTGGCGGGCGAACCGCCAGGAACAGGATGGCGGTAGGGGGTGTCAGAATCCCCCATGGCGGCGCAGCAAGCTGCGCCGCCATGGGGGATTCTAAGGGTATCGGTAAACCGGCGGGAGACCGCCGGTTTGCCTCTTCTGACCGCGGCCGAACCGCCGCGGTCAGAATGCCCTGCGGGGCACCGCCGGCCTGTCGGCGGTGCTCCCGCCGACTAAGACCGGGGGTCAGAATGACCCCCTATGTCTTGCTGGACCACTAGGATTCCCCCTGGATTCCCGCTATTCTCACGGGCTGTGAAGCAGCCAATCAAAATGGTCTGAAAACAGAGATCAATATTGACTGTTGAAACTGTTGCTTCAGTAATTCCTATTGCCCATCCTCCTAACAGGACTTTTTGTCTTTGTTGTGAGACCTTTCTTATCGACTGTTTGTAAACAACCACTAAAGCTGAGGCAACTCACATTTTCCTCGATCATTTATGCAGTCCAAGAAGCTGGATAGCTTAAACCAAGTAGTAGATATTGCTACTTTCTGGAGAGTTCGTTTTTAAACATGGATGAAAAAATAGCTTTTTTTTTGCTGGAGGGTTAACAACGAAGACTACTTTGAAGAGGGTAGATTTTCCTGTAACAAATGTGCTTGTAAGAAAATGTGTTTGGCCCCAACTTCATGGCTCTGGTGTAATGTTCAGCAGAAGTAGGTAATTTTAAACGTTTGATTTTATCCACATTTATAGAATTCATAATAAAGCATGAAACTTACTTTAAACATTCACAGAAATATTAACTGAAGCATAAGAGGAAATCAGGTTTCATTTTACTGGGTTTATATCGAGAAAATAGAAACGTGTAAACGTCCATTGGATTGCAAAATCTTCTACATCGTAACATAATCGCTTATTTCTTTGAGTTACTCCAATAAACATATTAAAATGTATTACAAGCTTAAATTGTTTTAAGTGGACTAACACTGCATTAAACGCTTACTGAGCTGGAAAGGGAAAAGACTCACTGTGATTTGAAAAAAGGATACATCCTCTTAAAAGCCTATGGTTTTTACAAAAGTCAATAAAAGTAGCCTCATCTGACGAATAAAATCCAAAAATTTCCTTCATCCTGATTTCTTAAATCAAACATCAGCTTACATTCACAAGTGCTGTATGAAAAAGAAAGTGTAACATATAGTTTAGTTATAATAATGTGAAATAAATATTTCCTTAAACATTTTTCAGTTTGTCTTCGGGGAAATGCTAGCCCTCTTCTCTTTACTAATGGCTTCAGCTCAGTGATGTTTGAGGGTATGTGTTTATAAACAGCTCTCTTCAGGTCCCACCGGTGCATCTCATTGGTGTTGATGCCTGGACATTGACTCGACCTAGTCAACAACCTATTTTTTCCCCTGTTAAACCATTGCTATATTTTTGCTGATAGTTTTGATTATTATCGAGTTGCCCAATCATCTTCGGGCATACCTTTTGCAGATGGTCTCACATTTTCCTCTAGCATACAAGTTGTATAGTGTTTAGTTTTGTGACAAGCACTCCAAGTAATTTTCAGCCAAAGAAATCCACTTTAGTCTCATTTACCTAGAAGACATCACCCCACAGCCGTGTGATTCATTCAGGTACTGAACTGAAAACCCAAGCCATGCAGCAATGTGCATCCTTGAAGAAAGTGGTGTTCTCCTAGCTAGTCTTCTAGGAAAGCCATATTTGTTCAGTTTTTTCCTAATGGAAGAATCGTGAACTCTAACATTTACCACATTGAGAAGGGCTTGTAGAATTAGCTATGCAATTTTTTGCCAACTGTGAAAGCATCAAAACTTTGGATCTTGGGGTGAATTTACTGGAACACACATATCTGGGTAGGTTTGAACACATCTTGAACTTTCTACATTTAGAATTCATATTTAGAATATTAATCTTTTCTCACTGTGTAATGATTGTTTTCATACTGCGAGTACCAACTACTCTCTGAGGCTCTCACAAATACCTTGTGACCTTGATGTCATGTCTTACCAACTCTGAATGCTACAGACCAAATTGACATTTCTGATTCTTTACTTGAGGCCTTTCTGCTCCCAATAACATTCTTGCTAGTCACTGTTTTCTTTTTAATATGCCAGAAGAGAAAATTAATATCCAAGCTTTTGATGAAAGCTCCTAATCGTACATTTCTCATTTTAGGATATTCCCCAGGTGCCAGACTAGATCTGGACCTTTTTTTTTAGCAGTGCTACCATGCTTTGCTAGGAACATCATACAGCTCTATATTGGCTCTCTACTACCCCGTAAGTGATGGATGAGAGCCGTTTATAAGTTCCACCCTGCATGCTGATTTCAGGTCCTTTATTTCTACTCCTTCCTAAGTAGATGTGGAGCAGATCTCCTGAATTGTCAGTTTTCCAATTACTTGAAAACTTTTCACAGTGTGATAGAGAACGATGTCTTCACTGAAAAATGATAACATCGAGCCATGCTGCAACTGCAGGAAGCACAACACGTCAGTCACAACTTCACTGTGTCGTTGGTGCCTGGGCTGTCACGTGATAAGTGCATTCTCATACACCTAAAGGTGATTCATTCGTGCCCAGGTGGCAAAGCTGTATGTCACCGAGCACAAGAAGAAGTTGCAGCCTTTGCATTGCTCCTCCTTCTGCTCCAAGTCATGGGCCGGGACTCAGTCACAGTCACTGCTCTAGTCCTACGACTGTTCCATTTCCCACTCAAAGTCTTTTGGTAAGTCCAAGCCAAAACATAAGCTAAAAAAATGAAGTGATACTCAATCCAATCACATCACTCTAACTCCAAGCAGAAGGTGCCAGCGTCAAGGTGTAAGTCACACTGTATTGAAGTCACCGGTCCCTGAGCCAATCCCTCAGCTAATCCCAAAGCACACCCAGTTTCCAGAGCTGTTCTTGACACTGCAATAGATCAAGGCTTTCAAAGATGCCATGCTGCAAATATTTAGTGCGTTTCAGACTCCTAGTGGTACATGTTTAGGTCCCATAAAACCACAGAAACCTTCAGTCAGGTTACTGCCGACAGGTCCCTTCCCAGCACAGTTTAGTCTTGGGATCCATTAATGGACCCTTACCAACTTCAATACAGTCTTCTCCTCTGGCCCCACAATCCGCATTGGTTCCCACACAGCAATGCCATCATCACCAGTGCTGTATGATTATCCGTGCTGACTCCCATGTTGGCCCTCAAACCAATGTCATGCTACACAGGGGCAACCAGTTGTCATTGTGCCTGAACCCAGCCCTGTGCCTCAGCTATCATCAGATGCCAAGACTGTGCTGTGGTGACCCAAATTTTCTCACCGAATAACACACCCCAGACATCTTTATTGTGTGGGCCTCGACCAGTAAAGTAAATCCTAAATTATTTTCCATCATTGGTCTAGACAGGGAATTTAAAAGGATTGACACTTTTTGCAAACACATGTTTTCTTCATCCAATCTGGTGTTGCAGTCTGTCAGCGAAGTCTGTCTGTTGGGCTGTTACACTCATGTCCTTTGGCCCGTTACACTCATGTCCTTTGGCCCAGACAAACTATGTTGGGCAAGACACAGGCAAATATGTTATCCATGCTGGTTTAGATACCACAGGTTTGTTTGGCAGAGAGGCTGGTAGCAGGGTGGGCCTTTGTCTACCTCCATGGTTGAGGTCCGCTGGATTCTCCAGTAATGTGTAGGCTTTGCTGTTATGTGCATATATTGCCATTTTGAGAGGCCCTGACTCTCTGGTTAGAGACAGGCCCTGACTCTCTGTTTAGAAGGCGGACGCTGCTTTGGAATGCTCTGAAGCAAGTAGATCTGCAGCATATTCACTTGGGATGTCGGCTCCTGTAAAACTATTTCTGGACGAGTTTCAAACATGTCAGTGGCTAATTGATAAATACAGCCTTCCCAGCCAGTGATACAGCAGATTTACTAATGCTTTTAGGGCCATGTGTACAGATTTGGCATTCAGTGTTCAAGCCAGCGGGGGCACCAATCTTCTAACTCCTCCTCCCCTGATACAATGGCTAGCAAACACTTTGGTTTCCCTCAGCGGCTCATTGCTCACCCTATGGGAGGCAGGATCCGGCACATCCTTCTGGGTTGGAAAGCCATTGCATCAAACTCCATTGCATCCAGCTGATGGTCTTGGAAATGATTCAAAATTGTTATGGCTTCCCCTTTCTTCCTCCTGCCCCAATATCTCTCCCACACAAGAATGTATATCAGAACAGAATCTGTCCATCCTACTATAGAAGGTGCATCTGTTACTCTCTAAGGGTGCCTTGGATAAGGTACTGGACTCGGAAAGAGGTGGGAGTTGTAATGCTCACTATTTCCTCCTTCTAGAAAGGGATGGGAATCATGCCTATCTTGGACCTCCATGCTCTGAATGCGTTCCTTTGGAAGGACAGATTCAAGATGCTCACCTTGGCCCAGATCCTATCAGGTGTCCAGGATGCATATTTTCATGTACCCATCTTGTAGTCCCACAGGAGTAACCTGGGTTCCATGGTAAGCTAGGGGCAATGCCTGTTTACTGTGCTTCCTTTTGGCTTCACCATTCTCCAGCACCCTTGCATAGGACTCTTAACATGGGATAAGAGTGCTTGGTTTCAGGCAGCAGAACTACAGTGTGTGGGTGACTGTCAGTCCCACACCAGCTTGAAGATGTTGGCCTGACCTCGGCTAGCAGCTCTCACCCAAACCTAGAAAGTAAAGATGATTTGTGGCAACCTAGAGCCATGATCACTGACTCCTCAGGGAAGCTGTGGTGGAACATATCATGCTGCTTTCTCTCATGTACACAAAGTCTCATACATGCGAAGGCAGACAAAGAGATGCAGGATAAGTTTCAATGCATTTTTTGAAGCAACTGCAATCTATGACAAAAAGCACATGCTTAGTTTATTTGAAAGACAAAACATAATAGAGTGATGATTGTGAACAGTCCCAACATCCTGACATAATCATGAGTCTAAGAATTCCTACCTACAGCCTAATGTCTAAAATGAGAGCATAGCAATGTTAGCCCTTCTGTCTGTCCGGGTCTCCTCCTGGTGCCCCGACCCTATACTCAAAAGTAGGCAAGGGACTGCCTGTTGTTCTGCTGGCAGTCCTCTCAGTTGGCTGGAAAGACGAATCCAAGATCAGAAAAGCTGTTGACGAAGTGGCACACAGCATAGGATGGCTGACTGGAATGTTCCCTCTACCCTTCTCCAGCCTATGTGTTTTTTTTATAACAAAACATGTTGTGTTCTGAGAACAGGCCTGACTTGAAAGTATGTCTACGGTTAGAAGGTTGAATCCGTACCTCTTGGATCGGCAATACTAGGTAGACTATTGTGTATAAACAAAACAGCTTTGAGCAGGGCACTGAGTAAAATGTGTGCAAGGGACAGATAAATGTGGTACATGAACAAGTTTGTTTTCTAAGAAAGGCAGCTCATAAAATATAAACCAACAAGCTACAATGAGCTGAGCTAAAATGTAATAGAATGAATAAAAGCAAATCAAATGTGTATGATTCTTAAATGTATAGATTATGGGCATAACTGCTGAAATATGGGTGCCCAATCTAGGCACTAAAAGGAAGCCACAACAATCCCGCAGGTGTTCTCAAAACTGATGGTGGTGGTCGCTGCCAATCCTCAGAGGTCAATAATCGCTTTATTACGGCACCTCAGTGACTGGCTGCTGAAGGCGGGCATGGGGAGTCAGTCATCGTCCACCCCCAGAAGATATTGGACCTTTTAATGTCATTGGGGTTCACCATAAACAAGTTGAAGTCCCACTGATTCAGAATCTTCCACTATTTAAGGCAATCCTAGATGCAATGGAGCTCAGGGCTTTTCCTGTGCATCAATGAGTCCTAAACATTCAAGTTATGATCTCAATGGTTCAGACTCACTCTGTGAGGATGACTCTGACACTTCCTGACCTCATAGCTTCATGCATCCTCTTAGTCATCTATGCCATGTGACACATGTGGGCCCTGCAGTGGATCCTGAAATCCCAGTGGGCCCACCATAAAGGCCATATTTCAGACACCATCCAGATCAGCAAGGCCACAGCTCAGATCGGCAGTGCTGCTTGATTGACCACAACTCTCCCAGAGGCAGGCAGCTCTCCCTTCCCAACCTAGAGCTGACTGTGTTGACAGGCACATCACTACTGGATTAGTGGGTTACCTGAGAGAGGTGGAGTTCAGTGGACTGGTCTCTGGTGGATAGCTGGCTCCACATCATTCTGTTAGAGCTGCATGCTATTCATATGTGTCTGATGGCCTTCCTCCTCCTGTCCACCATGGGGAGGCCATTGCTGGTTCCTATGGACAACACTAGCAACACAAAAGGATGATGGTAGGAGTGTTAAAACTTCTCAAACACTCACCCCCAGTCACAGATATGGGTTTAATCCATCGTTCTTTTGCTCACCATGCCATCCCAGTTTGGACCCAGCCATATGCAAATCAGTCTTGACCCTGTTCCCCATGGGAACAGTTCAGCCCGAACTGCCAAGCCAGGTCCTCCCTGGACCGGAAACAAGCATCCTGGGACCGGTTTCAGGGTATCACCCTTCATCAGCTAGGGTAGCTTGAATCCAGTGGCACAGTGAGCAAGCGACCCACCACTATCATGTGGTATTGTAACACGCAGGGAGGTGTGGGGTCCTCTGTCAAGAAGCTTTGCATATGTAGAGATTGCTGAAGTTTCAGGGCATCTTCCTTGTCAGCAATCACCATGAAGCTTCTGTGAATGTCAGAGCAGACAAATTGAGCAGTCGTCTTCTGGCATATTTCAAGTTGCATCTGATTCCTAATGTGGCACAGGGCATCTATCATCAGTGGGGAGAACCCGTCATCATCAAGAGCGTTACAGCATTAATTATGCACTTTAGTCTTGCACATAATTAATGCTTGGAGTTTCTGCAAGAACACTTGTTAGGTGACACATTCTGACTGGCACAAGGGACTCCTATGTTCCTTCTTACCACTTCCTCTCAAACCCAGACTTCTGAAGATGATTAGGGATGACTGACCACCAATTAAAAACCTTTAAAATTTATGTAATTTGCTTAGGCTTCCTTGCTCCTCTAATTGAATGGATTGTATGGTGAAATATGCTGACTTTGTAGAATACAAACTAGCCTTTGGTTGGGCTACCAGTGTTTCAGTTCTTCCATCAATTCGCTGCTGCAGCAATTCCCACACTGATTTTATGGCTTGCGACACAAAGTGCTAAAAGTCATAATGAATGAGTCAATTCAGACAATGTAAGAATAGGCCCAGTTCTGGACAGTATTCACAGAGAGACACCTGTTTTAGCAGTGAATGTCATCATCCAGAGACACCCAAGGATATACTTTGGTGTGACCAACAGATTGATAAATGGAGACACCACACCTAGTGACCTATTCTTCCAACAACCCTTCACACCCTACATTAGTGCCATTGGCCCTTATCTTGATCTATGTGAATCCTCTCCAAGCATCTTTCTTGGAGGTTTTAATCCCAAGCGCAATGTCAGGCAATCGATTTGTTATATGGTGTGGTGTTGCGACCTAACCATGTAATACTTTCACAAACCCGTCTTGGGTTCAGTCAGGCTCATTTGTCAAACCTCAGTACAATCCTGGGAACCTGTGGCTTTGAGCAGTCAGGATTTCTCAAAGAAACAAGTGAAAGCATTTAGAAGTACCAAAACAGTTGAACAAGAAAGTATCACAACAATAAGAAACTTCAACAACAATTTATAAAAAAAATAGCTCTTATTTGTATGAATTTTAGAAACCAAAACAAAAAAGATCTACAAAAGGGTTCCAGAGATTTAAATTAATAAGCAAATAAAAAATCCCTGCTTTTCATTCACATCACAAACAAAGCATTGGCAACTACTGCAGTTACAAAACGTTTGACGTTTGTAAAGTTGTGTTTGACTACTCTGCACAGTTTTGGGTGGCCAACTCCAGCAGGGAGCAAGTCCCAGGGGCCAATGAGGCTTGGTAGGTCAGTTACCTTACAGTCAAAGCAGACTTTAATCCAGATCCTTCCTCTATGGGTGAACCATCATAAACATCAATGAAGTGGTCGTGATGCAAGGAATACAGGATGCTGAAGGATGCTGAGGATCCTCGTATGGCGATGTGGTTCTTCCTGAGGCCACCACTTGGTCCACGAAGATGGTGAGGCGGCTTTGGCTACCGAGGTTGATGTCCCTCGAAGTCCAGCAAAAAAATAGCTGCCACTGGTCTAGTCTCCTGTTACACCAACATTAGCAGTTCCTTTTAACTGTGGAAAGTGGCCGTCTTGGGCACCCATACTGCACTCCGCCGACTCTCCCAGTTCCAGCAGACTCAGGTGCAACTTTGAGCATTGAGACTCAGTCTCCCAGGTTGTGCTTCAGTGGTCAGTGGTGGTCAAGCTTGTGGCTACCAAATCACCAAGGCTTCTTCAGCTTTTGTGGCCTTGAAGCTGCAACAGGAACCAACAAACCCTTTGAGTCACTTATTCTGTCTGGGACTCAGGGATGACTTTTCCACATGCAGGGCACCACGAGCACAGTCCGGTCTTTGCTAGCCCAAGGATAAGCAGGTTCAGTCCACTCTTTGGTGCAGCCTCTTTGCTGCAGGGAACAGCATGTAGTCTTCCATCAGTCCTTTCGTAAGTGCAGAGGTAATCTGAGGTCTGGTTCCAGGGGTGCAGCATAAATGCCCACAACTTGCTCTCAGACGATGCAGTGACTACGTCTACTACGCAGTAGACTTCCAGGTCCCCTCCCACCTGATGATGACTTCCTGCATAGTGTGGCATTTAAGTATCGTAGGATGCATTATTCTCCCCTCTCCCAAGATGGCAGAACTCCTCCCTAGTTGAATGGAGCTTGGAAGCCCAGTCTAGAGGTATGGCTGCCTGAGGGCTACAGGCTCACAAGAGAGCTGGTTTGGAAACTATTTCCCATTCTCTGTTCTCAACACAAATCTGTCTACTGAAACAAAAGAGCAGCCTCTCTTGTGTGTGTCCACCATTTGCCTTTCAAAAGTGGTTTCACCTTTGAAGCTCACTTATTGGAAGTACACTCATTTGGCATTCTTGCCAGAGGCCCTTTGTGTTCCTTCCTGGGAGTTGCTCACAACTCCCCACAGGAGGGCAGAGGGCTGCCTCAGGGACAGCAACCATAAAAGATTACTGGAAAATTTGGACAGCAGAGTGGTAAATTTCTAAAGATGCCATTTACTTAAAAGTTGCATTAAATGAAAGTTGGGCATCAAGTCGGGTTTAATATAATGATTGTTTTGATACCTCAAAGTACCAACTTTAGCAGTCCCATTCAGAAGTTAGCACAGCTGAGTTGTCAGCGTGTAACCCTGTACTAGCTAATGGAGCTACTAGCCTTTCTAAAACAAAAACAACAATTTGGATTTTTTTCTGTTAGAACATATAAAAACAAATGTCCCACTTTTTAAAATTATACATCACCTTTCCTTAGGGCTTGTTAGGCTTACCTAAGGGATGATTTATATATATTAAAAAAGGAAGTTATGGGGGTGTGGCCTAGATGGCCAACATGGTGGGCGCAAATTTCTGAGCTCCAACCACAGCTGCTTAATGACTGCTGTTTAGGGGTTTTGGCATGCCCAGAATAATGAGGGTGGGTGTCATGTCTGTGCTGGGTGGTGTCCAGACCCTTGGATTGGCTTTTGAAGTGACAGAAGGGGTCCAGGAGGGCTGTGAGCTGTCGGTCGCTTGAAGTGCGTAGCCTCCAAGATGGCAGGCCGGGACTGACTGAGGTTTCCCCAGCCCTCGCTTTGCTGCTGGTTGCGGTCGGCTCCATGGAGCCCACCTGTCTGGACCTCTTGAAGCTGTGGTGGATGGGAGGTGATGGAGGCTGAGGCCGGCAAGGAAGGCCGTGCTGCTCCCAATGCCTGGGCAGCATGGCTGGAGCCGAGCTGCCAGCTTCGGATCTACCCGTGTGCGGCCTACTGCTTGCATCTCCCTGCACCACCTCACCTGCCAGGGGCTCCAGCAGTGAGTAGGTGAGAAATGCTGCTCTGTGGACCAGTGGCTGTGTCCTGCCTGGCTGAGGGTGTTGGGACTTGTGTGTTGGAGGATCTGGGAGGAGTGCTAGTGGTCGCTGCACCTCCCTCAGGCCCCTCATGCCCTACTTATCTGTTGGGCTCTTTCCTTGTTTTTCCATGCCTTGGTTGCTGGACATTTACAAGTGCCCATACCACTGTAGGCTGCATACTGCACCACCCCGGGACTTGTTTGTTTGGCCCCCGCCTTATAAATGCCAGTAGTCTGAATGAGTCTGTTCATGCCTATGTGGGAGACCTTTAGACTGCAAGACCGACTCCCATTTTCCTAGACTTTGTTGGTTGGTGTGGCTGTATGACCCCGGGGACCGGTGCTGACTACTCGTGCTGCCCAGGCCTGGCACCTGGTGCAAGCAGATCGCCCTCTGCCTGTTTTGGTTTGGTGTGTCGGCACAGACTTTCTCAGTTTTTACCTAGGCTGTCAATCCGCAATTTATGTGTCACCACCCGGCCCAACCTCTGAATTTTTATCTTTAAGGCATCATGGGCCATGACAAAGGCCAGCTGAGGCAAGCAAAAATGGACAAGTACACTGCCCCCATCGGAGGAGTGCGGGGAGCACTGGGGGGACCCAGGAGAGGACTGTAACTGAAAATAACATGTCCATCATCCTCCAAGCTATTCATGACTCCAAGACTCTGCTGGAGATGAAAATTGGTGAGGTAGGTGCGGACGTCTCCCTGATGCACCAGGATTTATGCCAGACAGTTGAAAGAGTCTCAGAGCTGGAAACAAGGATTTCTACTTTGGAATACACTGTTAAACACCTCCCTTCCTAAGTGACCCACCTGTCCCATGATGCAAAGCTCTTACGGGAACATACTGAAGATGCTGAAAATAGAGCCAGGCACAATCATCTATGTTTTGTTGTCTTCTTTGAAGGCTCAGAGGGCCAGTCCCCTGAGGATTTCCTAGACCTTTGAATCAGGACCTGGCTCGGACCCAATAGTTTTTCCCCTATTTCGTGATTGAGTGGGCACCTCAGCTCCCTGGCGAAGAGGCCTCCTCCCGGGGCTCCTCCTAGACCACTAATTGCCCGCTTTTTGAACTACAAAAACAGGGACATAATTCTCTAGGGCTCACTCCTAGCCAAAGAACTACTGTTTCAGTCAGGATGCATATTAATTTTCATGGACTACACTGGCAGGTTACAAACCCTGCATAAATCCTTCAACTAGGTTGAGTCAAAACTCCACTCCATGCATATCTCCTCCATTCTGTTGTACCCTGCCAAACTAAGAGTGATTTATCAATCCAAAATCATATTTTTTAAGTCCCTGAGGGCGGCATGGACATTGACTGAGCACCACCCGCTAAGGGTCCAATCCCCTGCCTCCATTGAGTTCCTTGGACTTGCCTCAGACGGGTGATTTTGGCACGGAAAGACCAAAGGGCAAGAAACAGAGTAAGAAGTTTTGCCGGCAACTGACGGGACCCACGGAGGCCGACACCACCTCGCATTCTGATGGAGGAGGGAGGCAGCAAAATAAGGAAGATGTCAAAGTGGTCCAGGCAGACTCAGATCACCCCAAAGCCAAACCCTCCGGATGATTGACTATATTCTATCTAGATACTTCATGCACACCAGCACTGCTGTATCCTGGGGAATTATTTATGTTGTTTGCGGTTGAGAGTATTGGGTGGGGAAGCCCTTGGCTTACCCGAGTACAAATTCCCCCTTAAGTTCATAGTTAGTTCTATGTTTTTGTTGGGGATGGGCGACAGATGCTTCTTCGGGGAGGTAAGCATTGGGAGAGAGAAGTTAGGGAAGGGGAGGTGGTTTTGAATGTTTGTTTTTCGTTCCAGATGTAATGCCTTGTTCTGCCATCTATAGGGGTGCTCCCTCAAATGTTTCTTTCAGCTTCGATCCTCGCATAGCACCTACTCACTGATGTCTGTTGACCAGCCTTGTTCATGGGGTAGAACTACCTTATGAGGTACACTCCCGATACCGATCATACCATGCCTCATGCCCTACCAGTTATGACATGGAATGTTAACGGCCTGTTGGACCGTATTGAAAGGGGGGCAGTCTTCCAGTTTATATATAGTGTCATGCACCGGGTTTACTATTGCTGCAAGAAACACACCTGCAGGGTCACAACTGCCAATTCTTGGACTGCAGGGTATACAACCAGATTTTTCCCGAGGGTTGGTTCTCCTCATACACAAATCCCTAGCGCTGACTGTCACAAAGGTTATTAGCGATACCCAAAGGAGGTATATAGTAGTGGAGGGCACACTGGAAGGCATTGCTTATAACATTGTAAATGTTTATAATCCACCCGCTCTACATCAATCCATGCTAACAGCCGTTGGGGAATTGGTCGTAGCACCACCCCCCTCCATGATAACTATCATAGGTGGGATTTTAATGATATTAATAAGTGGAGGAACTGGTTCAGCCCACAGTCGTGGCTTGGGGGACTGGACGCAGGGACTGGGGCTCACGGATGCCTGGCGCATATGGCAGCCTGGGGCAGTGGAATACAACCATACCTCTGTTGCCCATGGGTCCTTGCCCCGAATTGACTACTTTGTTCTTGATAGAGGACAATCTCCTTCCCAGTATGGGGGCACATATTCTACCACAAGGGATATCAGACCATGACCCTGTCTTGGTTCCTTTTGATGCCCCTCTCCAGGCCAACCATCTCATTTGGCGCCTTAACATGTGGCTTCTCCGAGATGAGAAATTTGTTGATTTTCTCAGCTGCAAATTCACAACCTTTCTTGGACTGAACGAGGGCTGGGTAGAATCAGCAAGCATCATGTCGGAGATTATCAAGGCATACATGAAAGGAATGGCCTGCTCTTATCTCAGGAGCTCTGAGTGTGATTTAATCAGTCGGATTGCTGTCTTGGAAACCTCTATCCTAGACAGTGAACATAAGGACCCTCAAATGCTAACTGACACAGCTAGGCATCAATTGGAACTAGATAGACAATCACTTTGTCAATCAATTATGGAAGAGGCCCGTAAATGTTGGCATGTGTACAAGAAGGGAGACAAGTCAAGTAAACTGCTCCATTGGCTCACCGTGCACCAGGCGATGTCCTGAGACTTCCCTGTGTTCAAGATAATTCTGGGAGGTGGGTTGAGAATCCTTGGAGATCACAGGAGTATTTGTCCAATACTATGAAACTTTGTATGCACCAAGACCGCACCCAAACCAGGAGCTTGAATCTCCCTTGGTTGCAGAAATGCCCCAGCCTCGCCCTTCATCCCCACAGAGGCTGGCTTTAGAGCATGTCATTAAGGTGGAAGACATTTTCCACAGACACAGATTCCAAAGGCAATACAACGCCAGGACCCTGCGGTCGCCCAGTGGAATCTATTGTAAGCTCAGTATAAACATCATTCCGCCCCTGCTTACGTTCCATAACAAAGCAATTGGTAAAGGCTGCCTTCCCTCGGCTGTTGATCAAGTCACAATTGTAGTCCTACCTTAGCCTGGCTGCCCATCAAAAACATGCTCTTCAGCCGATTTCACATATTAACAGTGAAGTCAAAATTTGCACCAAAATGTTTGCCAGCAGGCTGTTGACCATAATCCCTAACCTCGTTCACCCAGACCAATGCAGGTTTATCCCTCATCGAGAAACAAGATACAGTATCTGTCATGTGCATGTGGCCCTGTGCCGTATCAAGACTTTGGGAGACCCTGCAGCCTTCCTCCATAACTGACTTTGAGAAGGCCTTTGACACGGTCCATTGGTCCTTCTTAGAGGAAACTTTGATTATAATTGGCTTCAGACCATAGTTCCGTGCCTGTGTCAAGGTCTTGTATGCTAGATGGAGAGCCAGGGTGCGCGTTAATGGTGTCTTGTCGCATGAATTCCATTTTGGGCAAAGCACTCATCAGAGATGCCCCTTATCCCTGCTTTTGTTTTCCTTGATCAAAGAACCCCAGCTAACTTGAGTGGGATGCAACACTCCTCAGGTGTGAGGTTTCGGTTGGGGCCTCACACAGGACGATCGCATCGCTCTCTATGTGGATGACATGTTGTTGTTCGTCTCACCCGGATAAAACCGAGTCTAGGGTCCTTCAGATACTGCAGCTCTCCAGTGATGCATCAGGACTGCATGTCAACTGGAACAATTCTCTGTTGGCCCCACTGCAGGGTGACCAATGAGATTAGGGCTGTCAATCTTAAATCCCGATCCACAGTGTTATTTTTCAGTACTTAGGGATACACATCTCTTGGGAGCTGGACCTAACATGGAGTCTGAACTTGTGTCCTGTGACGCATAAGATCCTGATGATATGAAATGCTGAGCTAGCCTCCCCCTTAACATTATGGGCAGAGTCAAGTTTTTCCAGATGATGGTTCTCCCGAAACTCTTATATGTGCTGCTAAATTATCCCTTATTTATCCTACAAGAGGAGTTTGACACCATACAGTCCATGGGACTCAGACTCACCTGGGCCGGCGGCCCTCCCAGTGTGGCCATGGGGAAGTGTACTTGTGCGGCTTACGATGGTGGGCTGGCCATGGCAGATGTGAGGCTCTATTACTGGGCAACTTAACTGCTCCATATCAATAATTGACTATATGGGGGTTGGGATGATCTTGCTTACACGAGTGAACTTGCTCTGTTGGGGTTTGACAAAGTGATGGGCATTTGTTATGGTGCCCCTACCCCCACCCCACTTCCAGAGATTGCACAAGTGGTGTTCCAAACAGGGAGGGTCGCCCTCCAATGTACTGGGTGGCATTGCAAGCTTCCCCCAGAGACTGCACTATGGGAAGGCACGTGGCTGACCCAGGTAGCCACTTTAGAGGGCTTCCGAGGCTTAGACAAAATAGGGATCTGAAAGCTTGGTGATGTCTGGAAGGGGGCCACATGAAGTCCTTTCAAGACCATATGGCAGAATTTCACATGTCGCCCTCCCAGTTCTATTAGTTTCTGAAGCTCAGACACGTTCTCTCCACCTAACAAGTTGTACTTAGCGATGTTTCAGAGTATAGCCACCTAGAATGCAGGCTCCTCATGGGTCAATTTGGTAAAGGGGTGTGTCTCAGAATTATCCATCGCTGGTGGTGCACACCCCCTCAACATTGAACATCCTGAGAGGGAGGTGGAAGAGCTGGGTTGGATAGTTAGATGAAGCTGACTGGAGGGACACTTGTATGATGCCCCCAACATTTATAATGTTCACTAGGCTTTGTTTAGTGCAGTTCAAGTACCTGCACCAGGCATTTATGACACCTTTGCGCCTCTGGTGAGTGGGCCTTTGCAACTCACCTGCATGTTATAGGCGCCAAGATTCGCTAGGGGATTTCTGTCATGTTATTTGGAGTTTCCTTGTCATACAAGCATATTGGGCGGCTCTCAAATGAACTTTCTGCAGTCATAGGGATCCACATTGAATTGCAACCCCAGATTGCTCTGTTGGACATTATGGAAGATGTGGGTGGGCCTTGAGGAGATGGATCACTGGTCAGGTTGGACACCTTACTTGTGAAAAGAGATGTAGCCTGACAATGGACATCCACCACAGCACCTTCCCTAGAGGCACGTAGGAGGGGCATGGGCTGGTGTGGTAAACTTGAGGAAATCATCTACGAAGCAAGAGGATGTCCCAAAAAATTTCAAAAGGTATGGATGGAGAGACTGCCATGGACTGATGGGCTAACTAACTCTTAACATTAGGTTTCTAAGACAACAAGAAACGCTAGCCAAGACTGGTCATGGGGGCATATTGTTGTGTTGGATCAATTTAGTTGTGACTTTGGGTGGAATATGACATTTGCTGTTCTTTTTTGGCATCTAAAATCAATAAAATGTTACTACAAAATGATGGAAGGTATGGGCTTTGTCATTAGCTTAAATGGCAAAGTTGAGTTAGCAGTACTCAAAATGCTCTGCCAGCCAGCAATGGCAGGCTGTGAATCTTGCTTTGCTTTGTCACACTCATGGTCACACAACAAATAATGCAGTATTTGATGGACACTTTATACCAATTGTGGACGTGCCAATCAGACATACACATTTTAAAATTCAGGGCACTGGCCCTGAGCCCTGTTTGGCAGAGTGCAGTTCACTTTCAGAGTTGTGAAAACAGCAGCATCAGTCCAAAACTTTGGGGTGATCATGCAAAACGAGGCATTTCCTTACACTCAACTGTCAACTGTGAAACACTATAGTTTCACAATATCTTTCTGACACTTGATAACCAACACACATATCTCAACAAAGCAACAACAAGGAAAACTGCTTGTTCTCATAGTTATATCCAACACTCTATCCCACCTAAGCCCACCTCCATCCAATCATACCTACTTGATAGACATGTAAGTCCAACCCCCCTCGAACACTCTCTTCCCCTACTCAGACATCCATCTCTGAAAGCAAGCACTTTTCTGACTCCCTCCAAGCTTTTCTGCACTCATATTTGCAATGATCCTGCCCCACTCCGACACATAAAATTGTTAAACCTGTTTACCAGCACCCTTGTCAAACCTTTAACACAAATTATTTCCCCTAAAATGTATAGTTTGAAAGCCAAAATTAGTGAACTCCTATGCAAATACCCAGTACAAACATGCCTTGAGCATACTATCCACTGCTCTTGACAATGCTAAATCATCATGCTTCCAAACTCTTACTATCTCACTCCAACCTAGGCCTCTATGAATTACAGATATTGCCAGCAGCATATTCTCTCCTTCATGCCTGCACATCATCATAACAACCGTGACAGCAAATGTTTTGGCCATGGACTTCTCCTCAAAGATTGTTACTATTGGAAGCACCCTTGCTACTCTGCTAACAATCTCTGTTACTACCCTCCTACACACCGTTCACACCATAGAGACATTCATCAAAGCTTCCAGAGTTTGACACATAGGCCTGAAGTTAACTCACACCAGTAATCAACACCTCCAACTCAACTTTTCAACATTTAACCCTTTCAGCCCTCAGATTAACAAAACTCCTTTAAATTATGTTCCTACACACACAGCTTTACAGAAACAGTTCTCAATGTGGCTCACTTCACCACCACTGCACATCACAATAGACTATCTTCCATCCTCGCATCCCTAGGCCTGGCTGTGCCTGCAACATTGTTAATCACACTCCTAAACTGAATAACTAGACATTAATATCTAGGCACACAAGAGGTTTGCCTTGTGACTCTCTGAATGCTTTTACATTGTTATTTTGTAGTGAGACCCTCACCAAAATAACAAGACTGCTCAGTTTTTAGTTGCAGTATTACCAAGTATTGTTGACTTAGTCCGATCCCAAACCATGACGCAGCTGTTGGCCTAATCCTTCCGGCCAGCTAGCAGCATCTCCCAGATACCATAAATAAAAGTGATTTGTGGCAGCCCGTCGCATGATACTCTTTGACTCCTCGGGGAAGATGTGGTGGAAACGGATCGTGCCCCATTCTCACTGCTACAAAAGTCTCATATATGTAATGACAAGCAGAAGCATATCTTGCTTCAATAGGATTTATTGAAGCAAATGCATCCTACGTAAAAAGGCATGAAGTGCAATTATAAGGATGATGAAACCAGACACTATTACAACGGTGACCAAGAAAGTGAAGCATAGAAACAGTCCCACCATATTTGTCACAATAGCATTACCAATATTTCTACACACACTACTAAGATTCCTATATGAAAGCAAGTAGTAGTGTTAGCCCTAATCCACCTATCTAGTCCTGGCAGTGTAGCACAAGCCCCATACATGTGTTGAAGGTAAAGGAGAGGTCCGTTAGTCTGCTGGAAATCCTCCTCCACGAAGCACCAAGTTTCTGCTGACAGTGCAAAGGCGATGGGCAGCATAAGATGGCGATCTGACTGGAATATCCCCACTAAGAATACTAAGGCAGACTGATGCTTTATAATAAACATTGTATTATTCTAGGATTTTCCCTGATGTGACAACACATCCGTTTCAATTTAAATTAGACACTGTACTCTCTGGACTTGCAATACCAAGTAGCCTACCATATTTAGCCTTGATGTGAGCACAGAATGAAATGTTGTCAAAGCAATGAATAACAAAGTTCTGCAGAGAATGAAAATAGATAAGAATAATAAAACATCACCACTAAAATTATGCCTTACTAAAATAATACATGGAATAAAATGCCAAGTGACTCTGTCAAGGGTCACAGGCCTCATACCTAAACTAAATAGGCAAAAATAAGTGTCTAACGACTAACCTCACAACAGTTTGGACTTCAAGGAACTCTGCACCCAGCACATCCACTGTGGGCATACCAGAGGTCTCTCTGCTTCCCTTGCCTTTGTTTTTCTCACTTTACATCACCTTTTACAATGAGATGCTCACCTGTAATGAATTCTAATCTCATGACTTTGTCGACAACACACAGATCTAGAAACCTTGATGTTCTACTAAACCTATCCATAAGGAATAAGAATGGAAACCTTCATCACAAGCACAACAACACAACCACAGCATACTTTCACTAAACATATGCGAGATCTGCTCAATAGTGCCGTTCCATATTTTCAAAACAGTTATCTTCCTAAATTTCAGTAGCCTGGATTGCTGTACTAAATTCTGAATGACTCTCAGTTATGACTAGGAACCACTGGAGAAGACTGCAATCTCTGAAACCTGATCTCATTATAATGTACCTTGTCACATTCTAACCTCAGCATACCATCACTAAGCCTACCAACAAGCAAAAAGACTGTACAAACTAATTGCATTAGCGTTCAAACCAGTAAATGTCTAGCCTCTAAATACCTCTGGGGCACCTCAACTTAGAACCTAAGATCCACCAATCACAACCTTCTAGCTGTTACAAAACCACCATGTGTTGCTCAAAATTTCTGGCTTTTTACCTTCGTTGCTGCAAACACTGGAACTTTCTCCCACCCAACATTAGGATCATTCTCACTCCAAGAGTTCAAAATACCACTGAAAGGTAATTTGCAACAACATTAAGGAATTGAAGGATGAATGATCGGTCTGATGATGGACACCTATGCTGGAAATATGTACAATTCATTTGTGCACGTTCTGATAGCTATTAATTGCATTTGTTTCTGATGTATGTACAGTGCAGGCATTTATGTACTTTTAACTAATAGATTTATGTTTGCATCCACCATAGAGACTCAAACCAGATAATTCTCTTGTGTTAAATACCATTCATCAGTCTCTTATGTACACTTCAGTTTGATGCTATGCATTACATCTCTGATAGGAACATAATTGCTGGCAATCATTGTATAATAGACTTAATGTACAAAGGTTAGTAGTCATTGTTCTGTATCGATACGGGTAGGTTGTCAGTCATACTGATGTGTTAAATAGTCGTAGTTGTCCAAATAATGATTGGAATGTGTATGTTCCAGTCACACTCAAGTGCGCTTGGTATCCATAAAGTGCTTTGTATTAGTCTATCCCTTTTTGTGAATAGATTAACTATGGTGGCTACCTAAATTAAGGAACACGAAAATTGACAGATTTTCAAAAGTATTGTGTTGTGTACTGTGTATTGTGTTTGTCAGTAAGGACTTGCTTTCTGCTTTTGTCCTGCAGTGTGGACCTTCCACAAGCTGTGAAATGGACTGTGATGTCAACAGTGAGGTAAGCATGTTTCCTTCTATCAATCATACCTTCATATCCATACTAGGAATTTCTCAATATCACCTATCTTATTTCACTTTGTAGGAGTGTATTAAATTCACCACAAGGTTTTTACCACAGATTCCCCCTTCTGGATCCTCTCCTCTTCTGTGTATTTGTTCGGGTGTTTGTTACTGGACAGATGAATAGGTCGATGGCAGTGCTTACTTTCTAAAAAAAACATAAATAAATAAGACAAAGAATAGTAGGTACATGGTCCAAAAGTTTTATTAGTATGCTACTGCAGGCATTGCAGAATGCTTGGGTTGCTGAATACCTAGGTTGCCTTATCTTCATTCCACCTAATGCATTTCTCCCACCATGTTACCCTTTTATCTCACTGTTGTAGATTCTTTGTAAATCCTATTTTCTTTATTTGTCACTATTTTACTATCTCTGTTTTTCTCCTTTTCTGCCTTAAAATAAATCCTGGTCCCAAAAATGAGTTCCTGTGCCTACCATCTGTACAAACGTAGCACTGATAGAGAGTGCTTGCAACACTTTTCATGCCCACTGCCAGTGTGGTGAAATATATTGCTGTCTAGCTTGCAAAGTCTATTTTAGTTAATTGTAGCACATCACTCATGCATGCAACCATCCGCAGAGCCCAAGACAGTACCAGTCACATATAGCATATTGGTAATGTGCGTGTTAATTGTTAGTACAGATCAAATTCCTCATGGACACATGAATACAGCTGAATGTGAACTGGTGAATACTGGTAAAATGAGGGAAATAACACCAGTCAAACTTGCAATTGAAATGGTCTTTCATGACTGAGCATATATAACTCATTGCTAAACCTGATTTGTACATGGACATAAAAAAGGAAATGGAATCTACATCCAACATTGTTTGTGGATCAAATATGTTATAAGGCATTTTAATGCAATTTATAGTCCAAGTAATGCGATAAGACTTCAGCTCAACAACATAACAGATGTATTTCTACCTAGGTAATAAAATCAGTACAAACATTTGGCGGATGGATAGTACTGATACGACAGAAAAAACGTTTCGCAGAAATTGTTTCCCTGAATAGGGTACACTAATGTTTCACTTTCAGACATTACCATGTCATACTTATGTTGGGACAGAGAAAGGTTATGCACCCTTGTCCAGGTTCATCATAGCAAGCTGTACATTTTTGACTCCTCCCTCAGCACATGTGATAATTATGTTGGGTACAAATTGAGACCCAGAGCAGGTTTCTTTGGTCTGGAGGAGCATACAATGTACAACCTGCTTAACAAGTGGGAATATGGTTAGCTCGCCAGGCTGTAAAGGACTGAGGGGGTCATTCTGACTCCCGCCGGGCGCGGTCACCGCGCGCCCGGCGGGAGCCGCCAAAATACCGTACCGCGGTCGGAAGACCGCGGTGGGTATTTTGAGGTTTCCCCTGGGCTGGCGGGCGGCCTCCAAGGGGAAAACGTCCTTCCCACGATGAAGCCGGCTCGTAATCGAGCCGGCGGAGTGGGAAGGTGCGACGGGTGCTACTGCACCCGTCGCATATTTCACTGTCTGCTAAGCAGACAGTGAAATACAAGCGGGGCCCTCTTACAGGGGCCCCGCGACACCCCCTACCGCCATCCTGTTCCTGGCGGGCGAACCGCCAGGAACAGGATGGCTGTAGGGGGTGTCAGAATCCCCTCGGCGGCGCAGCAAGCTGCGCCGCCTTGGAGGATTCCAACGGGCAGTGGTAAACCGGCGGGAGACCGCCGGTTTACCATTTCTGACCGCGGCTGAACCGCTGCGGTCAGAATGCCCTCGGGAGCACCGCCAGCCTGTTGGCGGTGCTCCCGTGGTCGGTGGCCCTGGCGGCCACCGGCCACCAGGGTCAGAATGACCCCCTGAGTGTGTTGGCATGAAAACGGTTTATAATGCAAGGCAGACCTTTGTATCTGTCAGTGCCAGAGTGTTGGAGCCTGTTCTCTCACCCCTTTGTAGGGTCGAGCCTGTGTTGCATGCGCTCTGGCATGCGTATTGCTAGTGTGACGCTTTAGGTATTAGAAAAGGGCTCGGAGCCCCGTCGACGTCACGTCAGTGTCTTTCATTGGCAAGTTGGCTTGCCTGTTAGAATCCACTTCTTTTGATTACTGGAAGGCACGCATACGTCATGCCTTTTCCAGTGGTTAGCCCTCCTCAAGCGCAGCGACCAAGTACAAAAAATATGGGTTTGTGGACTACTTTTTCTCTATTTTCACAGCGCGATCTCGCTGGGCAGAAGTTGAGCGCTTCGCATACTATCAACCTTGTTACACAGTTAATTGCACTTTTGCCGGTTACGTTCATAATTGCACTTTTGCCGATAGGTATTATTACGTGTGAACTGTAGCAGTGCGGTCCCGCTGTTTTTTTTCTTTTAATGCAAGAAAAATCTGGTTGGGAGTTTACAACTGTGAACAGCTGTAACTCCGACAAATGCGAGACCCTAGTGCATTGCAAATGCTTGTTTAAATTGGTCTGCTAGTCCTGCAAAGAAGTTCTTTGCTCAGCCATGTTAGGCATGGATGTTGCATTTGCATACCTTGATACATGTGTATAGGATGCATGAATGGAGCATCTGAGACAGAGGAGACCATACCCACACTGGAATGTTACATTTGTCAAGTAGTGTCTAAATTGGAGGGCTTAAAAGAGCCCACACAACAGATGAGAATTGCAGGGCTACTACAGGCATTCTAGGGATCCTTTGTAGTGGGGCATACAGTTAGGTTTGAAGGTGATGAGTCAGGGACCATTTTGATGCCAGGGCGTGTCTCTTGCCTTTTTCTGTCCTATTGTACAATGGAAGAACCCCACAGATTAACAAGTAGATAGGTGTGACAGCATTCCTTTCTTCTGTACCTCTGTTTTGTGTCTCTTCCAGCAGGAGAATCCCAGCTGTACCCCTCCTTCCTGCCAGCACCTTGTAACAAAGACCTTGGCTTCACCAACTTGAGTGGAATAAGCAATAGTAACAATACTGTTCAGAATCAGTCTCAGGGCTGACAATTAGAATACATAATTATTGTCTGTAATGTTAGTATAAAGATGCACCAGAAACTTCTAGTCTGAGTGCCAAGATTTCCATTGCAACACCTCAGTACCATGTAGCCACTCAGTGCCTAAAGAAAGTTGACTTTAGTCCTTGTTTCCCCTCAAAAATAAGCTGGAATGTTGGAGGCGAATCGCATTGATGGAGTGGTATACAATGGGATCTAAATACTCACTAAGGTTGGCACCTAGCTTGTTTGAGTAGTGAGTTTTGTGTTTGGGAATGGGGAATGGGGAATGTCCAAAGCCTCAAGACTCTCAGAGCTGTGAACTCCATGACCCACCCTTTTCTTCAGTGGGTAATGCTGCTGTCTACACTCACCTAAAACACAGTGCTGGCACCATAAACACTGCATGTACTTCATTCACCTCGGCCACGATGAGGTAACCACCAACTGTGTTCCATAAGCCATATAGTTCACACCATGTTGAGCTGTGTTGCCCCACTATAATGTCAAAAAAGCACCGGCACTGCCTGCCCTATCGAACAATCAAACGGAAAACAAAAGATGATGTGCTGCCCAAAGAATCCAGTAACTGGGCCCGAATTCCATACCAACAGGAAGTGAGGAATCACCAGAAATGATCCACAAACGAGCCAGTTGTTCTCCATAGACTGACCAAATTCCACAGCCCTACCAAGGGGAACTCTACAGACTAATCAACTTATGAGGTTGTCCCACTAGAACAGGCTAACGTCTTTCTACGTAACCACTAAAGGGTATTAGTAATGCACAGCTTAATTTATTTATTTTGAAACATAATGTACAATATTACATTGTTTGTGGTTTAAATAAAGTACATTTTGATTCCAAAGTTCATCGTAGCCAGCTGTACATTCGGACCGCCTGGAGTGCGGCGGTCCAACCACTGCTGCAGCATTGACGGTCCTAAGACCACCAGTGTCGTAATCAGGCCCTAAGTGTCTAACGCCACACCAATTCCTTGATTAAGCCTTGAACTGTGTAATCTTGATGCACTGAGGGACGACTGCAAAAGCAATTTCTTTGGTGTTCTGTTGTGGGCTCAGTAGTGAGATTAGGCCTCAGAACATCAGTGGAAAAAGGCTCTGGCTGCCACAGTCTTTGCCCAGTAGCCACTGGTTGCCCATGGACTCCTGAAAAAAGTCTCCACACAGAAAATACCTTTATTTTTGTGTCTATTGGGTAACTATGCTGTCTCCATCAAACAACTGGCAAATAATGTTTAACTTAATTTAAGAGTATCTTGACTCACAAGTAGCTTAAACCTACATGTTGAACACTTTTTCAAAATTAGACACTTCCAAAATTGAGTCACAATTTTCTGCATATTGGAGATGAGAAGTGATTACTGGCACACGTCATGATATTAAACCTCATGGAATGTGTGTCGTGCTTTAACCAAAATCCTTAGTGTGCATTCCTTTCGAACTCCACTCTGACTCTGTTCATAGTCCACATTATGGCAACAGTTACAGCATTATAGTTGTCATCCCAAATTCCTTAGCAAAATAAGTCATAGTCTGTGGTCAGAGGTTTAGTAATAAGATCCAAGTTTAGAATTGTTTCACGCAAAACTGATTTGCTTGTGCGCCATCTCCTTTTATGTGCTGTATGTTGGTGGCAAAACAGCCAAATGAGGGCAGATGTTTACACTGATTACCTCGGGGGCAGTGCACCAGTGCAGGGGCTTATATACTCTGGTCTAGTTGCAAGAGCAATCCATGACTGTTTTTCTGTGAAGCCTGTGGAAGAACACAAATTCTTTCTTCAAGGGTGCAACATGTCTCTCTCTCTCTCTTTCTCTTTTTAGCCTCTGTGTAGTTCTCTCTCTCTCTCTCTCTCTGTCTCCCTCTTTATCTTCCTCATACAAACACACTCCTATTTTCTGATGTTCTCTTTTTGATTTTGTAGTTTTTGTTCTTTAACGTAGCTGATGCCTGTGTCGAGGTTCTCAGTTTTAAATGATGAACGCGTGAAGTTTCTCTTTCGAAATTCTCCATGACAAACGTTGTTAACACGAATTAAAATTCAGGTTTTCTCCTCATTCTAGCACCCCTGTTCAGTTAAATCCGAAATACTTTCTAGTACCTTTTGGATAATTTTTAATGCATCCATTTTCCTTGTAAATTTTGCTAATTAAAGCACGATTAAACGGCATTTGCATTGCCCTCTAAGAGCTTTTTGTTGTAATTGTGTATTAGCAGGTTAAGACTGAAGGGAAGGCTGCAATAATGATGAATATCAGAAGGGGCATTTGGTGTATTAAATATAAACTGATTTTTTTGAGGCAACCAAATGGCATTTAGTCACCAAAATTGTTCTGTTCCATAACCAGCAAGGTAAATGCACATGGGCCTGATCTGGGTTACTCACTCAAAGGTATATTAGGTGTCAGACTCAAATGACCCTTTAATAGTAAGCAGTTTTTTTCATTCCACCATGAACTCTTACATATGGTATTAGTATTAAAATTGATAGCACATTCACTTTCTTGGATTTTCATCTAGGACTCTGGGATTTTCTTCAAAATACATTTAGGGCATCTTTAATGTATAGTTTGGATTTCTGAGCTTTGTTACTTTTTGCCTGCATGAAAAAGTACGTTATTGATTCCCAAGTTTTTCTGATTAGAACTGAACCGTAATGAAAAAGGTGCCCATTATTTACAGGGTGCAAAAATTCCGACCTTAGCATGGGGCGATTGATTATTATGAATGGTCTGCCTTATTTATTCCTGCCAGGGACTCATGTGAATATAACATTGGTTTAACATTCTTTGTAGCTGCTGGCCCATATTACTAATAAATCGGGTCTGCAGCACTGCATGACAGTCCGCAGTTCTGCATTGTGACAAATGATGAAAAATTAGTGTGCCATCTTTACTGAGTCTCGCACCTATGACACAATCAGCTATGCTTGTGCAAAAAATGCACTGCGAGGACGAGACAGTGGGTTCTGACATTACTTTTGGGCTTTTTTTCCTTTGTTTTAAGCGGCGCGATCTCGACTCGAAGGTGTGAGTCCTTTCCATGAACACCAGCTACATTACACAAGGACACATTTTTTTTTTTTTTAGACATGTAGAGATTAAGGGCCTCATTACGAGCCTGGTGGTCTACTGACCGCCAGACTTGCGGTGGCGGTCAGACCGCTGCCTTGGTAGTAGGCGGACCTTCACCAAGGCAGCGGTCTGAGCGCCACATTATGACCGCAGTGGTCATGCCGTTGTCGGACCGCCAGCACCACCAGGATTAGTCGTCCCAGTGGTCATGGCGTTCTTAATCCTCCAGGGCAGCACTTCAAGCAGCGCTGCCCTGGGTTTACAACCCCCTTCTCTGCCAGCGGTTTCTTGGCGGTAACACTGCCATGAAAAGGCTGGCAGAGTACGGGTGCAGGGGGGCCCTGAACTGCCCAGGCACTTGGCATGGGCAATGCAGGGGCCACTCTGGCAAGCACCATCGCAATGTTCACTGTCTGCTTTGCGGAACTAAGGTTCCGCCCGGTGACCCAGCGGGGAAACTCGTAATTGGCCGATCAGGGAGGTAGCCACAATGGCGGCAACTTCCCAGTCGGAATTTCGGAAGACGGGCTTTTCTGGTTGCCAAAATCGTAAGGCCCTAAGTCATTTGCCCAGAATCACAGAGAGCCGACGCAGAGACTAGAACCTGGTTCCCTATTTCCAATGGGGGCAGCTCTAGCCATTATGCCACATACCCTGTAATAGATGTTTACCCTCCAATATAAATTTCAACAAAATGACACCGGCCAATTTTGTGGGCTACTATATCCCCTCCAGATTCTTTTTAATTTCAGTGTTGTAAACACCTCTGACTCTACTCCTCCGCTGTTTTTTAAATGAATGTACTGGGTCACATAGCTTTATGTGTGATGAGTAAGCTGTCCCAAATCTGAGACCTATCTAAGGAAGCTTTTTGACAACAACTTAATGCCAGTTCTGTGGAATATAGAACTCGCACCGATAATGTGCAAGCAATTAGAACTACTTCTTGAATCAATTATGCTCCTTCTAAATAAGACATGCAAGGCCAAATAATGCAAAACCCCTGCAAAATGGTGTGCATTCTGAATATCGAAGCCAACATATCGAGAGAGGCAAATTTCAAGGACAAAATATAGACTCCAAAACTTCGAAAGGTAATCAAGTATAGATTGTCTATACCTAACACAAGGTATATGTACATTCACTATACATATGTCATTATGGTACACTGATGTGGAGTTAGGAATAGTAAGTCTGTACTTACTCTATATGCACTTACCTTTTGATATTTCGATTTTCTATATTCTGACCATGATATTTACAGTTTCAAAATAAAGTAGTAGGATTCTGCAAAATAATGGGTGGGTTTCATGTGTTGAATTTAGTCTCGCCATGTCATGGACATGCAAAGTCCTGGGACTGTACGCAGGGTCGATCTGGACCCACCTTCTGCATTGAAGATGTTTGCATGATATAACTACTACTAATCTAGGGCCAACCAGCAATTGTTCCTCTGTTCGATAAGGGGCAGTAGATCAGTCTTTGTTTTCTAGTCCGACAGCAGAATAGTTACACCATTTTCACAACTTGGAGTAATTTCTTCATTTAACATTTTTGAGCACTCTGCATTTTTCCACTTTGCTTCTTGTCTCCGAGAGAATAGAATTCCCTTGTGATTCCCTTGTAAAAGAAAGCAGTAGATAACATTTTAATTATTTACTCATGTATATGTAGTTTCTTGAAGCAGAATGCATCTTCGGCAATCATTTAATTTTGTACATGTCAAATAATTAGTGTATTTTTTCTATCAATGCTCACTTTGCCAAATCTTAGCTAACAATCCTCGCCAATGGCATTGAGATTTACAGTTATAAAAAAAATGGGGAATAATTCCTGAAGCTTTCACTATACCACCAGATTGATTGATTCACATTTTTCAAACATTTTTTGTGGTTCGCAGACATGGGCACAACGGAATCTATTACTTTCATACTTGACCTACGCCCAATGTGGTTGCCACGCAGCCGTGGAAGAGATATCGGGTGTCTGAGGTAGACTGAAGAGCGTTCTGGTTGCCGAGTTTTTAAGACATTATGTTCGAAATCTCAGCTTCATCCTCGACTCCGCCCTCACCATGTCCAAACAGGTCAACGCAGTTTCATCCTCCTGTTTTAACACCCTCCGTATGCTCCGCAGGATCTTCAAGTGGATTCCAACAGGAACCAGAAAGACGGTAACCCAAGCCCTCGTCAGTAGCAGACTCGACTACGGCAATGCACTCTACACAGGCATCCCAACAAAAGACATCAAACGACGGCAACGCATCCAGAACGCATCCGCCTGCCTGATCCTCGACATACCCCGCCGATGTCACATCTCCCCTCACCTGAGGGACCTCCACTGGCTCCCCGTGGACAAGAGGATCACCTTTAAACTTCTCACCCACGCACACAAGGCTCTACACGACACCGGACCCACCTGCCTGAACACCAGACTCAACTTCTACGTTCCCTCGCGTCAACTACGCTCTGCCAACCTTGCCCTCGCCATCGTCCCCCGAATCCAGCGCAAGACCTCTGGCGGCAGATCCTTCTCCTACCTCGCCGCCAAGACCTGGAACGCACTCCCGACCTCACTACGCCAGACCCAGGACCTCCTCACCTTCAGGAGACTCCTCAAGACATGGCTCTTCGAACGATAGCAGCACCACCACCCCTAGCGCCTCGAAACCCTAACGGGTACATAGCGCGCTTTATAAATTATTGATTGATTGATTGATTGATTAACATTGACTTGGGAAGTGATAGCCAATAAGGAGTTACTCTAGTCTATTTTGAGACAATTGTTCTCTGGCTGTGGAAACCGTATTTACAGTGATGTGTCTGCTGCACCAAACGTTAAATGACCTAGAGACGATCTCCCCAGAAATTCAAATATATTCTAGGAGGTGATAATTTAGTAATTTATTCCATAACTCTTGGAATTACCTTATGCTCTGTCAGTGCTTAATTTCTAAATAAAAACGTGCCGGTGCTCAAAGCCCTACTGTTAAACACGCGGCTGCTGCAATTAAATGTGCGAACACAGAATACTGAGGCAGAATAACCCTGAAGCCATCTCGGGCTTCTTCCTTCCATTTACAGCCACTCTCTGCCCCTTCAGCTCACTCTTGAAACTTTATGCTATCTCCCTTTGTGACACTTTTTCGATTTTTCTCTCTTCCTCCGTCTTTCCCACATGTGTCTTTTGCTCGCAGCAAATGCTTGAGGCAGAAAAATAAGCGCCGGCCCTCAAAAATAAGTGCCGGTGCTCAGCACTGGAAACAACAAGCACAAATTAAGTACTGTGCTCTGTTTATCAAGCATGTTTTCAGTGAACTTGCTTTATATGTTTCTATTTTACAGGCACTGTTTTGTATTATGTTATTTTGAGTAAACTATTATTGCTACAGAACATAAAAATTGTAAATATTTGAGATTTGTTAATATGATGTGGTTGTCAGATGAGATGTTTTTTTTAGAGTAAGTTCAATCAAAGAGGTTCACCCCAGTATCACTTAATGACAAACACAGTTTTACACTTTATTACACTGTCACACACCACCTCTCTCACTCTCCATCATTCTCTGGGTTTGTGATTATCTTTTGCAGGATCTTCTCTGTTTCCTCATCGATGATGGTGGCTTCCTGGTACTGTCCAACCAGCTTCGACACTGGAACATGGTAATATACAGGAAGGCACTGGGTGGGCGTGTGGTCAGCCAAATGTGAAAGAGCGGTGGCAAAGTGGAGTGTCCTTGTTATTTACTATGTTGTGCTAGGAGGAGGGTATGATGTTATAATGATGTTCCAAAATGTGAAAACTCTACAAGGTATACCATAGGATCCCAAAGATACTTGGCTAAGGGATCAGCTGTACAGTAAGAAACGCATATGTAGGTTTATTGATGCTACTGGAACACTCTTGGTCCAAGTTCCTTTTCCTGGACCTGATACTTGTGTGGGGTTTTGACTCAACCACAACCACAACTCTTTCTCTTCTATTTTCTGCAATACAGTTGGTTAAGCCATAAGAACAGGAGAGAAAGGTCCTCTTCATTTTATACAGTTATCAGAGTGCCTGTACCTAGAGCACTCTCATTCTGAGTAATAGATTAGCTCTGGTAGTTTCAACATGCTCAACCTTAGGATAATATAGATTTCTGCTAAAGTACAGCTAGAGAGATTGGTGCACATTTAGCTGCAGGGACTATGTCTATTCATAGGCTTTCAGTCTGACAGTTCATGGAACAGCAATGGATTACTTCAGCATCTTGAAATACAGAAATCAGGGTTAGTGATAATTGTTTGAAACAGACATACTGAGGTATTATGACTTACACCTTGAAGGTAGGTTTAAAAATGAAAGTACCATGATAATTAGAGTTATGCATCTTTATCCTGTGGCGATTCCCGGTTTATCGATCATTCCTCCTCCAGATATTTCCCCAGCTTGCAGATGGGGAAATGCCAAGGGATAAATTGGAGGAATGCAGTATTCCTACGGGAGCTGTCATTCAGCCGATAACGCCTTTACTGGCTGAATCAGGAATTCCACTTAGTTGCAAATGGGGGGTCTCCTTGGAGCTGCCACGCTACAGCTATATCCAGGGGCAAGCTTTGATTTTTAACAAGAAACATGAAGGTTGAATTGTTCTTTGTTTATCAAAGCTTGCATTGTAGGGTCGCATCTCTTCTCTGAACTCCCGGATGCCATGTCCACTGCCCTACTCTTGAACGCTTCCTTAAAAATCATTGATAATTAGCATAAATACTAAGAACCAGACAAACAGAACACATGCATATCTTCACTAAGATTTTTTCATGACAATATTCCACATATTTAAAGACTACTAATGTGTCTCTCCAATGAGATTTGATCCCTGTGGTGTTAATTCAAATTTTACAGGATCCAGCAAATGTTGTTAGGGCCTTGTCTTGCCAAACTGGATGACACACACAACGAGGAAGATCATTTTGACCTCGATATAATATTTTTAGCCTCTATTATTAACATAGGCTAAGATAACCCTAAAACTATGCATGCTAAACCTTACATGCTGAATATAGCAAAGTAAAGCAAACCTATTGCAAACAACATTGTGCCTAAAATCCAGAAGGGGAAGACATTGTGAGAACATTGACTTTAGACCCACTGGCCGGTGGGCACTGTGGTGTCTATTGTCAACAAAGACCTCATTCAAGGAGAATGTCATTCATTCATTCAATGAAGAATTTTCTGATGCGTTGACCTTCTTCAGCCCCTATACAATCATACATGTGTTCCTTCTGAACCTACTGCACAAGAAGGAAGGGTTAACAGGTACAGCCTTAGAACAGATTTGTCTTTTCTTCATCCACCCTTGTGATGGCTTTGTGTGCTAAACGATCTGTTCTGATGTCTGCTGTGATCAGTAAATCAGAAGATAAGAGTTCAGGCAGGGCTAACTTAGGGACTGATTTAGAGTTTGGTAGACGGGTTACTCTGTCACAAAAATGACGGAAATCTCGTCAGCTGTAAAACAATCCCATTATATCCTATGGGAATCGTAATACGGCAGACAGGATATCCATCACGTTTGTGACAGAGTAACCCATCCACCAAACTCTAAAGCATGCCCTTAGTGCCCATCTATTTGGTTAAAACCCAGGTCAGTCAGGTCTGACTGGATTATGGTATTGCTTCTGGACAGTCATGTTCAAGAAGCCATAATATAAAATTGTGCTTTATTGGGTACAAATACGAGAAGCTGGTTTCAAGTGGTGCAGATGTAAGTACACTCCTATGCATCTGCCAGCACAGGGGACTCAAGCAAGCCATGTGAAATTTGAGGAACTGCAAATCATAATTTTCTTTTCATAGAGCAAAGACTTCAGTACTCAGGCAAGCTAGGACTTGGCTCTCAATGTTGCTGCTGGCGCAGTTGTACCATTGCCCTGACAAAAAGGGGCCTACTGAATCTCCAGTACTGCTATATTGTATTCTCCATACAACAGTTAGGGGGCATTTTAAATGCTTGCACTAGGGCCTGTGACAACTTTGCTATGTTTACTACAGGTAAGTGTTAGATATGGTGATATACAGAGTCACTAATTGAACAGGTACATAGTCCCCTCTTGGACCCAGCCACCTTTCTACATCTGGGTTTACCCAGAACTAATGCACTGAGCTCTGTAAATCAATGGGCCAAATCTGACAGGCTATTTCCCTGATAAAATGGGCAAACACCAGTACTGATGTAAGAAACTCTGGGCCTCTATCACAATTTGGACAAATTTGACAATCTAAAACGCAATTACTAAAGGCAAAAATACTTTTTTGGTCTCAAAAAAGCACGTTACCTTAGTACTCCCTGGCACTGAAGGGAACTACTTTGTGTGTGTGTGTGTTCTCTTTGTGAAAGGGCAACATGCCGTAAGTCATAATGAAGTCAGCCAATGGCTGAATGTGGTTGACACAATGCTCCTTTATGCATGCTCGAGTGGGTTAGAGAAAAATGTGAATGACACAACCACAAACAAATGGCTGAAGTGTGCCTTAAAACCCCTATAAGTAATTAAGTCATTGGTGTTGGCTGGGGGCAGAACTACGAGCCCCAGGGTGACTCACAGCAGGAGCCGCAGGAGGGCTGTGAGTTCACGCCTGGAGGTGCCATAGACCAACGTTACCGGCCCTGCTGGGCGGGGCGCACTTGGTGTTGGCTGGGGGCAGAGCCTCAGGGTGACTTACAGTAGGAGCCTCTGGAGTGCTGTGAGTTTGCACCTGGAAGCACCATAAAACAACATTATTGGCCCACTGCATGTGATGTACTTGGTGTTGGCTGGGGCAGGACTATGAGCCCCAGTGTGACTCACGGCAGGAGCCGCAGGAGGGCTGTGAGTTCACATCTGGAGGCACAATAAAGTAATGATACCAGCCTGCTGTGCAGGATGCACTTGTTGTTGGCTGGGGGCAGGGCTACGAGCCACAGGGTCACTCATGGCAGGAGCCGCAGGAGGGCTTTGAGTTTGAGCCTGGTGGCGCCATAAAGCAACGGTATCGGCCCGCTGCACAGTATGCACTTGGTGTTGGTTGGGGGCAGGACTACGAGCCCCAGGATGACTTGTGGGAGAAGCCACAGGAGGGCTGTGAGTTCGCACCTAGAGGTGCCATAAAGCAACGTTACCGGCCCGCTGCATGGGACGCACTTGGTGTTGGCTGGGGACAGGACTACGAGCTACATGGTGACTCGCGGCAGGAGTCGCAGGAGGGCTGTTAGTTCACGCCTGGAGGCACCATAAAGCAATGTTGCTGGGCCTGCTGCACGGGACGGGCCCGGGCGAAGACCAGCTGGGCTGGGCCACCTCCTTTTTTGATGTTTTTTCATTTATTTTCTCTTTTTGCTGCCCCACCAATCAGGAACGACATTCTATTTTGCTTGTTTTGTGTTTGGAGTTAAGTAAGCTCAGTTATTGACTTTAGTCATTTTGTGGAAACGGGGAAACGGAAATTGCCAGCTGGGCAGAATTAATCACACACGCCTACCCCAACATCCATGAATGTTTTTTTTGCAACATCAGGTGGAGATTATTAGTAAAGAGATAGAATTGGCAGAACGCCACCTATCTCTGTCTTCTTCCCCCCCACCCTGCTGCTGATCTCTCTGAGGGGTTGTCTTCTGCACCAGCTCTATGGGGAATATGTACTTTTCTTTGGATATTAATACAGAGGGGACAATCTAATAACACAGGAGTACGAAAAAACAGATATACCCTTGGAACCTGAAATTTTGGTGGTCTCTGCTAAACAGGGTGAACCCATGCTAGGGAAAAGGAAAGGGTGGAGGTTGGTGGCAGGTCTAAACGCTCATGTATGAGCATTGTGTCAACTTCATCTCCATATGATGAACCGGTTCCTGATTGAGGAACTGAAAAACTGGGACCATTATTGGAGGATTCAACAAAGAGAGAATTCCTATCAGGGACAGGTAGAAGGAAAGGTTATTAATCAAGGGAAAGCATCAGCATGGAAGTATAATTCTTCTGTTCCCTCAAAAAACAGATTGAATTTACCACCAGATTGTTGCCCATATGTGGGGGTCCTGATAAATGTTCCCCACTTAGGCTATTATATGAAAAAGAATAAACCACATTCGAAATGAAAAATAAAGTATGCCACTGGTTGGTGCAAAATACTGATTTTAAGTTGCATGAGTGCAGCGACATTGTGATGGTGAGTAGGGCTGGCCAGATTGGGCCGCTAGCCAAAATTAAAAGTGAGGATTGTGCAGTAGTTAATCTGTAGGTACCCGGAGTTTGAGGAGAGGTTGATCTATTGGGTTAATATATGTAACCTAGATAGGTGTGAGGGTTGTCCCGCTTGGGATTTTTTACTCCCAGTTACAGGAGTTACGACCTCAGGTGAAAACGAAAGGGGGGGGTTTGAGGTGGGCCCCAGTGGGGTGAGGCTGCAATATAATGTTCCTGTTGCCAACAGATTTCAGATTCTCACAGATCTTGAGAGCCAGGACTGACTCTATAGTTGCCACAGCAGTGGCCTGGTAACAGCTACTGAGCATAGCTCAGGAGGGTTTAGCTTGAGGAGCTTCACATGAATAGGAGGGACATCAGGGATATTGAACCCTGCTGTGGGGCAGGGGAGTTTGTACAGATACTACAGGGCCTAAGTACCTCGGCTGTAACTCCTCGCTCTGGGTTGCCAGTCCATCTAGATGTATCAGAAATAGACTTTAAAGCTAAGGCTGGGTTACAGGCTAATTGCCAAACCTTGGCAACTATGGAGAGCATTGCATTATTGCCCTGGAATGTAGCAAGGCTAAAGGATAACATTATACACCTAGAATGTGGAACATTCATAAATAAATATGATTTAATCATAATGCAGATGTGGGCCTTGGACCAGGTCCATAGATTGGGGTATTCAAATTATAGTATTGAGACACTGCACTCAAAAAGGTGTTGTCCCCTGGTGGGTTCATGATATGGATTAAAAACAACCTGACTTGGCGATCAAAAGATTGCATGTAAATAGTCATGATATCCTGGGATTAGCTGTAAGTGGCAGAAGGGTGGCTTAGGTGCATATATACAACATCTATAATGCACCACACGGCGCAACAGGGAGTGACCTACTTTGGGATGCTGGATTGCTATTTCCATAATAGGAGAGAAAGGTATGCATTATTCTTGGCAGGTGACTTCAATACCACCTTTGAACCTTTAGAAGGGCTAGAATCAATTTATGGCAATGATGACTTGGCTAGAGGCATTCCCGCTTTAGGGTCAGAGCATCTTTTGTCTTGGCCCCAGGTTGCCTTTTGTCTTTAACATTGAACCAAGTGATACAGACATGTAATGGAAGATTCCCTTCACATGTTAAGTGCTGTCCCATCTTTAACAGTGGGTCAATATAAAGAAAAAGTGATTATGTTTTCTTGGACTTGGTACTTTGGCAATACTCAGTGGATTTTGAAAATGTAAGACGGCCAGATAGTAACCACATTGGGTTGCAACTTTTTATAAGGAGGCTTTTCTCAGGTAGGTTAATAGTTCAGGGGCCGAGAAACAACTTTATCAACAAAAGGAAAACGGTTAAATTGGCAAAGTTGTGTGTAGACAGGGAGTTTTTGATTAGTATTTACAACACATTTATTAAGTGCTTGAGTATGAGCTCAAAAGACAAACTTTTAGCAGGCGATCACCATGCACCATTATTCTCTGACTACCAGGTATCGTGTTGGGAAGGCTCCATCATTGTATACCCCTAAATCGTATAACAAGAGATGTCGGGAAGTTTAGAGTGAGCTCATTAGGGCTATTAGGAGTGGGGACCAACACAGGGTTAAGGTTGTTAGGAAACAGTACAAACAGTTAACTGCTAGGCAAAAGCAGCAATGAATTGATGGTACCTGGATAAAGTTGGTCAGGGCTGCCCATTTATGGGACTCTAAAACCTTTTGCCATATATTAGCCCATTGGAACTTGTAGTTCAACCCCGTCAATAGGTAGACCATTTTCTAAAATCGATGCACCCCCTCCAATGAAGCCTAGGGGGATAGAACAGCAGCTAATGGGTCTATGGGACAGGGATCGGGTTTGGGCCTTTATATTTCTCATTGGAGGAAACCCACCAAGCTATCCAGGCTATGCCTCTGGGTATAGCTCCCGGACCGGATGGGATTCCTTGGGGTTTGTTCCATTCAGACCCACTAGTTTGGGACCCCTCTATTAATTGACTTTTAAATTAGATTGCGGCAGTTGGAACTCTCCCACATTCTTGGACCAATGTAGTAATTGTAACTGTTTATAAAAAGGACTATAGCAGTATACCAAATAACTTTTGTCGGATTAGTTTCATGGATCTTCTTCAGAAGATCTTTATTAGCAGGTATTGTGTAGATTAAAGGATCGGATGGAAGAGGCCTCAATTCTTTCCCCCTTATAGGTGGGGTTTAGGTCAAGGGTGAACACTGTTGACCAAATCTTCCAGTTTGAACTCATTGTTTCAAAATACTTGAGGCAAGCTGGGGATCCCTTCTATTTGGCCTTTGTGGACCTAAGGGCAGCTTTTGACTTGGTCCCGCAGCGGCTTTTGTGGTCTACACTGGCCAACTTAGGTGTGGAAGTGAATTTATTGAACATTCTAATAAGGCTTCACGATATTACAACAGCTCAGGTGAGATGGAAGATGGAGGGTGATCTAACAGAATTGACTCCCAGTCCATTGTGGAGTCTGACAGGGATGTGTCTTGGCCCCATCCATTTTTTCGCTGTATATAAACGATGTTGTTGATTTGTTTTGTGTGTGTGTCCATGATTCTCCGAAACTGGCAGATACATCAGTCCCTGCACTGTTATTTGCTGATGACACTTGATTTCTCGTACACCAACTGGCTTCTGGAATCTTTTGGATAGGTTTGCTGATTTTTGCGAAGCCAGTGGTTTAGACGTTAATACCACCAAGACAAACATTATGTTTTTTTAATCGGCAGAGGGAGATTCAGAATAAAAGGGGAAATGCTGCAGCAGGTGGATTAATTTGATTATCAAGGGATAAGAATCAATCAATCTAGATCTTGGAAGTCCCATATGGAGAAAACTGGAATAGGGCTGGCATATGACGCTTCGACCGTTACTAAGCGGGTTCAAGGGAATACCCTGAAATCTATTTCTCCTGCGGTAGAGGTTTATAGGGCAAAGATAGACTGCTGCCCTATATGGGGCAGAAGTGTGTGAGTATTCCAATGTCAGGGCCTTGACAGTTGAAGGAAACAACTTTATCGGGTCACTATTTTCTCTCCCCCAGAGTAATCCAATTGTCCCTTTATGTTTTGATTTAGGGCTAAAACGGTTGGGAGATTTGGCAGTCTTAAGCCCTCTCTTGTTATGGTAAGGTTATGGTCTATGAAAGAGCTTCACCACTATAGGCTGGCTGTGAAGGAGGTGCTGAGTCTAAGTAAGGCTCACACCTTTCCCTGGTTTAAATTTGTCAAGTGCCATCTTGTTATCCTGGGACTCGGGGAGTACTGGTCATGCCCTCAATTGATAGGCTCAGCTGCCACGGGCCAGGTTATCGCTGACTTCTGGCAGCAGAGTGTTTTTGAGTGCCACTTCAAGGTTAAGCCAGGGAGTTTGGTGGCGGATTTTTGAGATCGAAAGCCACTGCCTGTGAAAGGGTCCTATCTAGATGCCATATACCCTTCTGTATCTCTGAAGTTTTTTGTTGAATTTAGGCTGGGTAGTCTTCTAGTAAACGAATTTGTGTGCAAATTGAAAACTGGGCCATCAATAAATAACACCTGTATGTCAGTATTGTGGGTATGCAAGCGAGAAGATAGAACATATTTTGTTCTTTTGCCGAAGATAAAATAAATTGCACCGATTCTGGAATGAAACCCCTATGCAACAATATTGGTGTAAGGCGATATCTAGGGGCTTACAGGATTTTGCTCTCTGATTTGAGTGAGCCTATTGTTTGTGGGGTCAGTCGATATCTATTTCCTGTTTGGTTAGTACTGACTAACCAAACAGGAAATGGATGGGCTAAAACTCTAAACTGAGATTGTACTGTATCATAAGATATGTAATCAACTATTACTCTTATCAATGTTTAGGATGATTTTATTTTATTTTTATTGTGTCTATAGGTTTTACTGATTTTTTTTGACGTACAGTGTATGATCTGTGATGATGTATTATTTGTTTTATGGGCGAGCACCCAAAATGAACTGATAAGATGATGATGATGAAATAAATCATACACATAATTTTAGTAAAATAAAACTTTTTGGGCTAACATGGACCTAAAAAAGTATATTGTTGTACCATTGCCTGGAAGCCTTTTGCCTTTGAGAAAGAAGGAAAGAAAGAAGGAAAACAAAGAAGTGAAGAAGGAAAAAGTAAGACAGGAAAGAAGAAACTAAATAAACAAGGAAGGCAAGGAAGAAGGAAAGGGACAGAACGAAAGAAGAAAGATGGCAAGAAAATAAAAACGAAGAAGGAAGGGGAGAAGGAATGAAGAATAGAAAGTAGGAAAGAAAAAGACAAGAAATAAAGAACAAAGGACAGAAATACAGACAGAAAGAAGAAAGGAAGGAAGGAAAGAAAAAAGGCTAGCAAGCCAGAAAGCAAGAAAGACGGTAAGAAGGAAAGAAAGTAGCAAGGAAGGAATGAAAGCAGGAAAGAAAAAAGTGTAAAAACAGAAAGAGAAATAAAGACAGGAAAAAAGAAAGAAAGCAAGAAAGAAGGCAAGTGAGAAGGAAGGAATGAAAGCACGAAAGAAATGAAAGCTAGAAAGAAGGAAAAAGTGAAAAGTGAAAGCAAGAAAGAAGGAATGAAATCTAGAAAGAAGGCAAGGGAAAAAGAAGGCAATGGAAAAAAGAAGGCAAGAGAAAGTAAGCAAGTAAGAAGGAATGAAAGAAACAATGGAATGAAAAAGGAAATAAAAAGGGAAAGAAGAAATAAAAGAATGAAAAAATAAAGTAAGAAGACCTGAAAGAATGAGTAAAAAAGGAAAGCAAGAAAGAAGTCAGGAAAAATGACAGAAAATGGAAAAAAGGAATGAATCAATGAAACTAAAAAGACAGAAGGAATGAAGGAATGATAAAAGAAAGAATGAATGAAAGACAGAAAAATGAAAAAGTGGAAGGAATTGAAGAAACAAAAGAAAGAAGGGAATGAAAGACAAAAGGACTGAAGTAAAGAAATAAAGATGGCAAGAAAAAGAAGGAAAGAAATAGGGAAGGCAAGATAAGGAAGACTAGATTGAAGAATAGACAAGAATGAAAGAACAAAGGATAGAAAGACACAAAGAAGGAATAAAGAAAGACAACAAATACAGAAAGCAGGAAAGAAGGAATGAAAGCAAGAAAGAGTTATAGAAAGAATAAAAGCAGGGAAGAAAGGAGAAAGCGGGAAAGAAAAAAGAAATAGGAAGAAAAATGAAAGAAAGAATAAGGTAAGAGAAGGAAGGAAAGAAAGAATTGAAAGTAAGAAAGAAGGAATGAAAGTAAGAAAGAGGAAAAAGGGAATGAAAGCAAGAACAAGGGAAAGAAAGAGGCAAGAGAAAAAAGCAAGAAAGAATAAAGGAAATTAAAAGGAAAGCACAAAAGAAGTAATGGAAGTAAAAAATAAAGCAAATGGAGAGAAAGAATGAAAGCAAGAAAGAAGAAAAGTAATGAGAGAAAATGGAAATCAAGAAACAGAAAGAAGAAATAGGAGTGAAAAAGGAGAAGAAAGGAGGAATTACAAAATAGAGGACAGAAGGAATGAATGAAAGAAAGAAAAAAGGAAAGAAGGAATGGAATTAGGAGAATAGGCAGTGGAAATAAAAGAAAAAAGGAAAGAAGGAATGAAAGGAAAAGGATAGATTGAAAGAAATAAGAAAGAATGAACAAAAGAAAAAAAGAGAAAGGAAGGAAAGAAGGGAAAAAGTGTTACAAGTGCTGCAGATTAAACATGATAAACCATGGTTTTCTTCCTGGACAGAGTTTATTAAAGAACCATTGGTGAAATTGAGCCCAGAATAAACGTGTTGTGAAGAATTGTCTGCTTATGAATTCCGATGTATAATATTGAAGCTTTTGACAATTTAATACAGGACACATCTGTTATGCTGTGAAATACCAGCAGTTAGATAAAGGAAACTCCAAAAGGACTTTATAACAGCATTAGCCAGATTCAGGGACTCAAATAAGAAATGTGGCCTGTGCCATCACTTGGCTCACTGTTATAACTGCTGTCACATCAGACTATAAACACAAAGGGAACATCAAAGTAATAAATTAGAAACAGAAAAACAGAAGGTAACTGGCTTGTGTGCAGATTTACTTCTGGTCTAAGAGCAAAATGCAGACACTCAGGGGGAAGTTATTTAGTGACTGAAGTAATCCTACCCCCCTCCGCCCCATCCTGTATGCAGTAGTGGGCAGAAGCAAAAAGTTGAATGACCACACAAACAGACAAATTAATGAAGAAAGCTGGCAGAAAGGCCCTTTAAATATGTATATAGTACATGTATTTTTGAAAATCAAAAGGTCTTGGCTAATGCTAGGCCTGAAAACAAATCTTACTTTTAGATTCACATCTAGCTAACATTTAGTTGATTTACCAGTTTTTGCACGTCCTCGGGAGTATTCTTGAGAAGCTGTGGAGGATTATACTTTCCAGGAATGCTCACAAATGTAAGTAGTCGGACACGTTTAAGTGTACATGGTGTGCAACTGTCTACATGTAATGCCTAGCAAAAGCGCATTTTGGCTTGATCACCTTTTTTCCCATGGGAAAATATTTTTTCTCATGGGCAAACCCCTCCCCTACACTTCTAAAATGGACAGAGATTTATTCCTCCCTTTTAGAGGTGTGCATTTTCAATAACATCTATGGTGTGGATGTCCCTTGAAAAGTTCGTGAAATATACATAATCATGAGCTTTTGAGTGTTCACTGTATTTCCACAGCATTCTCAATCTGGAATGCTCAGTCACTACGTCTGGAAGCCCAGTTACTTCCTTGTAATATCACAACATTCTGATGTATATCAGTTTGCTCACATGCAGTTTTACAAGTGCAAAATCATATTTTTTTAATTTGCAAAAGCGAATTCGCACTACTAGAAAATGACGGTTAGGCAAGTAAGTTGAACTCAGGTGAAAAAAATATGATTTTGGTTCTCGCGCCTTTTGCGAAGACCTGAGCCACATTGCTGGGTTCGATTTAAACATTCAGAGTAGGCTGCAACACCTGCGGCCTGTTTGTGAAAAAAAAAAGTGCAAACTCAGTGCATGTGCCCCTACCCTAAATAGCTCATCAAATCAATATTTTATAAATTTAGAGTGTTGCAGGGTTTCCTGGTGCCTGTGGCTTCACTAGAAGTCTCATTGCTACCTGCAGAGCAAGCCATTACTTTCCACAAAGCAGTGTCTGAAGAGAATCTGAAGAGCAGCCTAAAATGACATTTGAAAGAGAAGCGGCCCACATCGGTTCTGAAACCCTATACAGTGGATCCACATCTCCCGTTTGGAGGATGTGTGTAAACATGGGAGCCAACTCGACCCACTTTTCCAGCTCCAAGTTCTTCGTGATCATGGAATGCTCCACCGAGTTCTCAAAGGACTGCTGTGAGAGCCGGACCAGTGTCTGCATGACCGATAGAGGTCCTAGAGGTGGCGTGACATCACCTGAAGTCTGTACATTCTGCTGGAGGCACTACTAGTAATTCTAGAGCCTAGAAGAGTGCCTGCCTGCTGAGAGAGAATGAATGATTATCCCCAGCCCTGCAGGAGGAGAAACTGTGCATGAGGAGAAGCCCGGTGTTCCTGGCATGGGGAAAAGCTGGAAAGAGTGAGAGACTTCCAGGGAGCGAAGCCAGGACTGACCCGATTGAAAGGGGTGTCCCTAAATGGTTCTCGTTGTCAAGAAGATTGTCAAGTTTGGAAAGCATGCATCATGTGATATTGTCAGCCCACTCCAGGTGAGAAACTGATGCTGCCACTATGGACGTTAGCACCAGGGGCCCCAGCAGTGCCAGGGTGTGCCCTCTGATTGCCCTTGAGACCACAACTGCCGAAGTTAAATGCAAGGTTGAGATGGGCCCAAATGCCATATTTGCCCAGCCAGTGTCTCTTGTGCACCCAGGCTAGAGGGGCTGCAGTTGCCTATGATCTGACTTTGGCGGAGGAAGTTGATGCACTGAGATCCCTTGAGGTCTTCTCATTCCTACCATTACCACTGCCATGGCTCCGAAAGCTCAGAAGCCCCGTAGAATCAAGAGCACTGCACTCGTCCTTCGTGCTTTGCCATGACTCCAGCCATCAAAAGCATGTATGCGTGGGGCAAAAGACTGAGAGGGTCATTCTGACCCTGGCGGCCGGTGGCCGCCAGGGCCACCGACCACGGGAGCACCGCCGACAGGCTGGCGGTGCTCCAATGAGCATTCTGACCGCGGCGGTTCAGCCGCGGTCAGAAGCGGAAAGTCAGCGGTCTCCCGCTGACTTTCCGCTGCTCATTGGAATCCTCCATGGCTGCGGAGCGCGCTCCGCAGCCATGAGGATTCTGACCCCCCCTACCGCCATCCAGTTCATGGCGGGAAAGCCGCCATGAACAGGATGGCGGTAGGGGGGGTCGCGGGGCCCCTGGGGGCCCCTGCCGCATGGGCACGGCAGGGGCCCCCGTAAGAGGGCCCCAAAATGTATTTCACTGTCTGCCTTGCAGACAGTGAAATACGCGACGGGTGCAGTAGCACCCGTCGCACCTTCCCACTCCGCCGGCTCGATTACGAGCCGGCATCCTCGTGGGAAGGTCGTTTTCCCCTGGGCTGGCGGGCGGTTTAACTGGAACCGCCCGCCAGCCCAGGGGAAAACTCGTAATACCCACCGCGGTCTTTTGACCGCGGCGCGGTAATTTGGAGGGCGGGATCCTGGCGGGCGGCCTCCGCCGCCCGCCAGGGTCATAATGAGGCCCTGAGTGCTTTCCAAAGACAAAGAAGCAGGTTAAGCCTGCTGCTAGAACTACGACTTTTTCCAAAGGAATGTTGCACGAAGGGGAAATCATAGTGAGCATTTGGGAGCATATACACCCTGGAGGGAATGAGTGGCTGCACCTAAGCCTCGCCTGCTCTCTTTTCCTGATTAAACGCCAGAGATCACTCACACTGTGGAACTTCATTACAGGGGTTAGCCGCTGAACACAAGCGATATTTCAACCCTGTATTGCATTCTCCACGTTGCGCTGCCTAGTGTGAAGTAACGCTGTGTTACTAAATACTTTAACTCAAAAGACTACCAATAGTCTAGGCAATAACTTATTGAGTTTTTTGGTTGAAAGTGTCGTTCTGAGCTCCTGCTCCCCACACCACCTCCCTGAGAAGCCTGGGACTGCTTACCCTCGCTACCCTGAGAATCAGGTGTTGAAGGGGTTGTATTTGGCACACTTTGCAGAGCTTCAGTAAAATGGACCTCTGGACACCAGTGTCAAAAAACGTCAGGCACCATGATTGGGTGCCCAGTAGCCCCAGTCTACCCTCTGTTCCCTTCGTACGGGGTCTGACAACAATAAAGTGAGCAAGAGAGACTGAGATAACTCCTATAGTGTCATTTCGCTCCTGAGACCTTGAAGAGCTAATTTCAATAGTCAGTGGTTATCCTGAAAATCTGATATTGATCTATTCTTCTTAGACCTACTTTGGAGAACAATGTTTTAAATAATTATTCTATCATCTGTCCACCCTTCCCTTGATCCCTGTTTCCCCTGTTGCCTTTCTCACACATCTTCAATGATTCTGTTCCAGGTGGGATGGTTCTTCAGCGAGGTCGATGCTAACCTCATGCTTGCACTCTACAATTACTCGTTCTTCACTCGCAAGGAATCATTTGACTATCAGTCTGTGTGCGCCCCAAGAACAGAGATCAACACCGGTGCTGCTGGCAGAGGTGTCTTTGTGGTAAGTGAAAGTAATTGTGATTGTATAGGTAAAGGACAGATTAGCATGCACTCTAAGGGCAGATATGAAAACATTCATTTGACATATTGAGAGGTCTTTGCAGACTTTTTTTTTTTTTTAAACTTGTTTCCTTATAGAATAGTCTGTGTGAGGGAGAATAATGTCCTGAGTGTCCACTTTGCAATTCCAAGCATAAACAAGTAGCCTTTGAAGAGGACTTAGTTGTAGGTGAGCATATATTTAGAATAAAAAATCTGTTTTGGAGGAAGCAGTGCCCCCATGCATCTAAACCAAGAGAACATATAGCCACCAGTATGGGAATCTTTGTGAACCAGCTTAAGATACCCCACTCATAATGCTACAGTAGTCTACTGAAGGATCTTTGTCATATGTGCATGATTGTAGTTAATCTTGACAAAGGGATCAAATATCTGTGCCACATTGTACTGAAAATGCTGATATTTCACAGTTTCTCATCAAAGGGATATCTTTCTCCCTTCATGTATCTGTCTAATACAGCTCAGCCAGTGGCTATGCATCTTAACTGAGAAAGTATTTCCCTGCTTATATTCTATTGTCTGTCTTAACTGTGGTTTAGTGGCAGGTATCAATAAGTTAAGAACTCTTTTGTGGACTGTGCAGTTAGTATGTCCCTGCTTTCTAACTATGCCTCCACTCATGGTATCTCATTTTAACACAACTGTGCTATTTACGCTGGATGAAACAGCAAAACAGTTTCGTTCACCTTGCCAAAGACTTATCTTTACCAATGTGTAACCTTGGTGGATATCACTTTTTTCCTAAGTGCCTCATCCTGTTCCTAGCTCTGCCACTCACTGCCTTAATCCAGAAAGAACCTCTTACCTGTCCTGTGCCAATTCTACAATTGTCTGTACTGTAACCTGTTTGTAGTTGAAGATCTTTTGACCCTAAATTTCCTAAATGTGTGCTCCGATGCTAGCACTCCCAAAAGTGGTGCAAAGCTATGCAAACAGAACTAAGATGCAACTTTCACATACAAGAGCTATTTGCACTGAAAGTTGACCTTCCTGCAATGCAAACACAGCTTTGCACCACCCACCTCTTAATCTATGGAAGTAGTGTGTTTAGGCCTGTATTTTTTATCACAAACTTTATTGAATTTAAAGACATCATAATCGGCACACAAAAGGCAGTTTAAAACATGTGTACTATAGGAGATATAGCAAGAATGCCCTGTTAGGGTGTCGTATACAGGATTAACATACAGGTTGCATATCAGTACCAAATCAATATTTAACCACGCCCACTCATCCCCGTAGCAGGACACTGTCACCTATTGATTTTCCTAGCTTAATAGAGTGTGTAGTAGCAAGTGTTAATTGAGGTTTGGAACGCGATAAATGTCCCAGCAATGTATGACATATGGAACCATGGGTAGCAGGTGTCCTCGAGGTACAGAGCATCAGGTTGTCCACGTTGTAGATCGCTAGGAGGAGGGGTGCACTTCTGTTTACATAGTCAAGGGGGCTTTCAAGGAGGGGCAATCCGAACCTTAAGCTGCTCGACATATGTGTAGCCTTGACAGCCAATCTCTATTCTCCATGTGAGGATTCATTCTGTGCCTGAAACCTTTCTAGGAGAGCATCCCATTCAAGTGAGATGTGTGTCCTCTGCAGTCCTGTATATTCCTCCGATCTTAACGCAATACTATCCGCTTGTCCTCAGTGAAGGACCTCCCCGTGCCACAGGGGCACTTGTGGGGCCATTGTGGATTTCCAGCATCTAGTTATCAGTCGCTTTGCCAATAATAGAGTTAGGTCGATAAAACACATGCCAACTTTGGAGCTCTTAGGTCTAGAAAATAATCCAAGAAGGACCCGTGCACGGGTGTTCCAGAGTGAGATACCTGTCAGGTCAGTCAAGGCTTTGGTGATTTCAGTCCAGCAGGCCGTTAGGGAGGTACAAGTCCATAACATGTGTAGGAGGTTGGCGTCACACCGCAGATCTTCTTCCCAGCTTGCTTTCAGGAAAGAGAGTGATGTCTGAAGGTGCGTCCATAGGCTATGGTAAATCTAACGCACCCGGTGCCTACCATGTCCCATTAAATGCAGCACCTGCAGTGGTGCATATATTTCTGGTTCTTTCCTGTCGGTGCCCAATGCTGGTGGACATACCTATGGATACTGGGGTGTATGAGAAACAAATCGTCTGGCAGTTCATGTGTGTGTACGAAGCTTTCGTACAATAACAGACCGTTATGGAATACTGAGCCCACTGTTGTCACCCCACTGCTCCCACTTAGCAAGCCTACGTGGCATCAGTGTACCACCCGATTTTGGGAGGTCATAAAAGGGAATGTTCAATGCATATGGGACCATAAAGCCTGTGTAAGTCTTTGCCATTTTCCAGTAGGTCATGGCTATGCGCATTAAGAGAGAGCACCGAGGTGGGACCTCAAGTCCATTAAACATTAGTCGATGGAGATGCCCTTGTTCAATCTCTTCCATGGAGAACTCAATCTCCACCAGGTTCCGGCTGGCTAGCCAGTAGGATAGCCACTGCAGCTGACCAGCTACTCAATAGGCTTGTGTGTTGGTAACTGTAGTTTTGCTAGGCTGACCCTACAACATCCGGTGCCCCCACAGGAGTCCTACAAGCATAGTGTTCAATAGTTTGTATGTCCAGGCTGGTACTACCACTGAAAGATTGACTAAGTGGTATAGCAAGAGGGATAGCATGACTATATTTGCTAGTGCTAAGCATCCTGCAACGGATAGGGGCAGCGTAATCAAGAATGCTACCGGTGAACACAGTGACACAGTGAGTTGATGATGTGGACTAGGTTGTCCCTGAGTATGTCTTGTGTTTCTCTATATATGTGGATCCATAAATATCGGAAGATATGTGAAGCCACGGGTATGGTAATGGAATCGATCTGTAATGTGGGGTCTGCATATGAGTGTGTAGAGGAAGAACACACAAGATTTATTTGTGTTAATCTGCAGTCCTGACAGTACCCCAAATTCGGACAGTAAATTAACTGGTCCGTTCATGTCCCCTTGAGGAGTTTTCAAATACAGTAGCCTATTCTCAGTGTATGAGTAAAAGGAGTGGGTTATATGGTCTATTAGTATTCGCCAGTCAGCATCCTCCTTTCGAATATGCTGCGCAACAGGGTCCATGGTGAGTACAAACAGTAGAGGTGACAGTGGGCAACCCTGTGGCAACCCACGTGTAATCTGATATGAGGTGGAGGTATAAGGTCCCGTGCAAGCCCTAGCTGTGGGAGACAAAGTTTAGCAGGATTCTCGTTTCACAGCTGTCACAGTTGGTAACATCACTTGTAAAAAGGAAATGATTTTCGCTGGGTCTGGTGCCGGCAGGGCAGCATAGAGTTGTGCAGAGTAGTCACAAAATGCCTCATTGATTGCTAGCTGTGTTGTGACTGTCTCTTGGTGGGTGTAGTGATATGGTGAGAGTGGGTGGGGTTTCTGGGCAAATCAGGTGGGCTAAGACTGTAACTGATTTTATCTGCTCCAGTATGTATTTTTCGTGCATAGGCTTTGTAGTCAATTATGAGTAGGCATTCCAAGAGCTCAGGGTGGGTTATCCTGGCTTCCCGTAATCGGTCAGCGGCCTTAGCCATTTCTTTTTCTAGGGATCCCAACTCATCTTCCAATTGTGTCAGTTCCCATAACGCTGCCCTGCAGGCTCCCACCACCACACCCATAGCTATGCCCCTAAATACCACCTTGAAGGCTTCCCATTCTACCAAGGGGGTGCGACCTTGTTCGTGTTTTCAGAGAAATATGTATCTCTGTACATGGCTAATGTTTCCCTAATTGCTGAATTTTCCAATAGTGTTGGCTGTAAGCGCCAGGAGGGAATTGGGGCGAAAACTCTTTCCCATATTATCTTTATTTCCAATAGGTTATGGCCAGACAGGTAAGTAGCATTTGGGGTATGCAGCTGAAGATGTCAGGAACATAGGAATCTATCCAGGCAGGAGTGTAGCTGATGGGGGTAGGAGTAGAATGAGTATTCTCTCATTCCCATGTTCCTACTATGCCAGATGTCTGCAAGCCCCCACCCATCTATCCATTGTTGCAGAGCTCTAGGTTATTGGATGGGGGCTGAGCCTGGCAGAGGGGGATGGGACTGATCAAGTGTTGTGTCTAATATAGTGTTGAGATCACCTCCCAATACCCATGGGTACATGACCCATTTTGATGGTGCTGTCAATAAGTGGGCCAAGAAAGTACCCTGTTCCACACTGAATGCATAGATGTAGCCCAGCACGATACTACCATCTAATTCCCCCCTTAACAGAAGCTAATGGCCCTGAGTATCAATTCTGGTGCCCAAAGGTTTAAACAGGACCTCAGCACGGAGTCAAATAGCAGTGCCCCTCGAGTAAGCAGAAAAGGATGTATGAAACAGTTGGCCTCTCCATTTGAGATGCAGCTTCATAGTTTCAAACGGGGTAAGGTGTGTTTCTTGTAGGAATGTTATATGGTCATGATGCCTATGTAGTTGTGCCAGTACATTATGGGGCTCATTCAGAGTCCGGCGGGTGGCGGGCACCGCCCGCTGGGCGGAAACCGCCCAAAGACCGCACCGCGGTCAAATGACCGCGGGGGTCATTTTGACTTTCCCGCTGGGCCGGCGGGCGATCTCCAGAAGATCGCCCGCCGGCCCAGCTGGAAAGCCCCTGCAACATTGAAGCCGGTTCCGAATGAAGCCGGCGGAGTTGCAGGGGTGCGACGGGTGCAGTAGCACCTGTCGCGATTTTCACTGTCTGCATAGCAGACAGTGAAAATCTTTGTGGGGCCCTGTTAAGGGCCCCCTGCACTGCCCATGCCGGTGGCATGGGCAGTGCAGCGTCCCCAGGGGCCACACGACACCAGTTCCCGCCGTCCTGTTCCTGGCGGGTTTTACCACCAGGAACAGGCTGGTGGGAAGGGGGTCGGAATCCCCATGTTCCCCTTTACCACCGCTTTACCGCCGCGGTCAGAATAGCCCTGGAACCAGCCTGTTGGCGGTGCTTCCGTTGCCCTCCACCCTGGCGGTTTCAAACCGCCAGGGTCGGAATGAGGGCCTATGTCGTGTATGTGTAGTCCCCAAACCTATCACATTTCATGTGATGATGGTATATTCGTCATGGGATGTGTACATCTAAACACGTAATTCTCCCATTTGGGGTCCCAGAACCCATGCTGCAGTCGTCCATACCTCCTTTAGACATAACAGGCAACCCGGTCCAACAGTAAAACAATTCCCCAAAATATCAGTCCAGTTATGTAACCTAATTCGATCATATAGTAATCAATCAACAAACAAAAAAGCGAAATAAATAATGGGCATAGGCACATGAGACAATCAGAAAGTAGATTAAAAACTATGGCAGTTCGACTTAGAGAGCCCGTTCGCACCCGGGTCCACATTCGTTCTTAAATTCTCACCAATGCACTGATAGGATAGGACATTGTCTAGCTAACTTTATAGCTTGGGTATACTCCGCCAATAACATATTACCAAGAGCAGCCCCAGGCCATTTTACAGGAAGGCCATGTTTTTAATAAGCCCATGTCTAATTCAAAACTTCAACAGTACAATGATAGGCTCTGAATAGGACAAGCAATACTCTGCATTTACACCATTCAGAAATAATCGAGCTTGTGTAAGCAACAAAAATTTACCAGAACGTTCTTCAGGGCTAACAGAGTTAGATAGCATGACAGCAATGCTCACAACCTTCAGCCCAATAAGTCTGTGGGTGATCATTGGAAATAGCACGACACTGCTCGTGGAGTCTGATTCAGAAGCGTTACTCTGCAAGGAACTTAAACTGGTGGGTTTGTGAGACACACACACAATGTAGTTGATGATTGAAGCACTGATCTTTGTCTTCCCAGGACAGGCTGAATGGATGGGGCTGTGCCAGACTCAGGCTTTTCTGCTGGGCTTTGACACCCTCTTCTCATAGTTCGCTGTGGCATAGAGGAGTCTGATCAGCAGGGCACGGTCTTCCGAGAATCCAGAAAGTGTTGCATCCAGTCTCCCGCTTTTTCTCGTGTGTCAAAAAGTGGGTCTGCTGGTTGTGAATCACTTCGAGTCAGACTGGAAAGATCAATGCATATTGGAGGCCAGCAGCTCGGAAGTGTTTTTTTACTTCCGGGAAGGAGGCGCGTTGGTGCTGCACAGTGACAGTGTAGACCATAGAGCATGGAGGAGCACCTGGTATGGGTAGTCTTGGTGGGACTCTGTGTGCTCTCGCAACAACAAAGACGTTTAACAGATCAGAGGGCATCACCACTGTCCATAGCCAGCCCTTGAGAAAATTGTTTTGCCTGTGGGCTCTCTGCACCTTCATGCACCCCTAAAATGCACATATTATTTCGGCATGCTCATCCTTCTGCATCTTCCACCAGGTCCTGTAGTTATTCCACTTGTCGTCGCAGTTGTTTGAGTTGTGAGGAGTGATCTGCTTGGGCAGGGAATAAGACAGCACGAGTCTGCTCATTTTGTTTGATTTTGTCAGCCATTTTCTGTTGGTTATCCTTGAGAAGACTGATGTTGGTTGTTAGCACTCTCAGACATTGTTCAGTAGCTATTCATGAGTCACAAATCTCCTGAAGGATGACATTCAGCTTATATGTGTGATGTGGTATTGCCATTGGGAGGACACAGTCTTCTTGTGTTTGGGTTGGAGAGCAATCAGAGGTAGGCGTGCGAGAGAGGGTATCAGGCCTGTCCACCTTATTCTTGGTGTGTCCCATCATTCCCCAGTGTATCCTCCGCAAGCAGAGGGCAGGTGCCTTCTATATACGTCAGGTATGTCTCCACTGCTGCCTTCTTAGGGCAGGGTGAGCTGCTTCACCTGTGGTGATGGATGGTCAGTGCATTATCTCCTACCAGTGTTGATGGGAGGAGGCTTGCCAGTGGTGGTGCATGCAGCACTGCCCACAGCTCTGTTGACGGGGTTATGGCTTGGTGCTCCAGCAATTTCAGAATTTGGGCCTGTATAGAGCAAAAACAGTTGTGTTTTTAAAATTCAACCTGGTCTGTAGAAGAAAACAGAAATATCTTTACAAACTATAGATTGTGAGACTGCCACTCCTGACAGCATAGTGGAGCTGGGTGCCACCTCAGCTCCTGCTTTCCACTGGTAATTTACTCCACAGGCACTGCAGCACTATATGCTGTAAGAGATAAAGGAGAGTTCCTTTTTCTGGTCACATTACATAGAAAACTTTGAGAACAATGTGCCACTGAATGGCAGATTTGTAAGAACATCTTCTGAGTTTTCAATATTTGAGATGAGGGGACACTAGAAAAAAGTACCTGCAATACGCATCCACATATTGCGCCATTTCTGCAATTTGTATGCCTCTTTCCTCAATTCTTAATTTTCCATTGAATACATAGTACAAGATAATTTGATTATCAAAAGGACTTCACAATTGGAAGCTTGTCTTCACAACGTACAATATTTTTCTGCTCATGACTGTTTCTTTAGATACTTTCTTCTCCACACATGTGTCTCAGGGTCCGATTTGATCCCACACAAGGCCTATACCAACAGCCCTAAGCCTTCACAGCCGATCATCTTCTGATGGTTTTGATTCTAAATTCATGCCCTCATCCTCTGGGGTACTGTCTCCAGTAGATGCATAACATCACCAGAGAATTGCCACAAGTGAGCATGGAGTTCATCTTTAAATAAGTGCACATCACATATAAGTAATACCACATAACACATATGGCAACCAGATCAAAATATCCTGATGGCATGTTTTTTCAGAAGGCAATTTTCCTCATGTAAGCCTTATAAATGGCTATCCCAGAAAGACCCCTCACATCGGAATGTGACAGTAGCTCTCTGGATGAAGAATGCCAAATCAGAAGAGTATGCATTCAGTACAGAATGCTTCCTTGACTTTTTTAATTTTTTGGGATTGTCGTACAGGTTTGTTTGTGGTAAAGTAGCTATGGTATCTACTCCATATTTGTAAATCCAAAGATGCCATTATCTTGGCGAAGCTATTATTGCCTCCTGAGAAATCCTGTTCATTAATCTAATATTCAATCCTTTTTATTCTGTGCTAAGAAGATCCTTAAGGCCTCTTGCCAATTCTGTCCCCATACAATCAATAACCAGAAACCTGATATCCAAGGACAAACCCTTCAATTGGAATTTCCTATTTTCTGCTACCACAATTAAGGAACAGGAGAGCAAGGCTGTCAGAAACAGTTAATGGGGCATCTCAGGGTGCCCTTATTATCAGTATGAATGACTTCAATAGTGCAATTTAGGATTAATCCTTAATATATCTGACTACCTCTTTCAGGAGCATTACCAGATGTAGATGATTCTTCCAGTACTGAGATTCCCAATCCATTGTTATATTTACAGAATCTTGTCCTTTGCCAGGAGACAAGACTCCTGCCATGGCTGGGGGTTTTGACGCCAGCACTGACATTGGCTGTCCATGCTCCAGTCAATATTTTCTGGTTTGTGAACTTTTCTACTTCTTCTGCATTTTCAATGCAGGTTATAAATCTGAAAGTGCTACAGGCTCTTCTTTTTCTGATGGTCTAGATTCAGCATGGTATATCTTTCTCTCTGCTTCCCTCTCCATTACTTCCTTTTTTACAGATACTTCAGTCAGAATGTCCAAGGATTTTTAATAGGGTTTCTTCACAAGGGTTTTTATAATGGTGTGTAAAGCTATTCCTTACAGGATGTGTTTTCGTGACCATGAAATGTTAAATGAGGGTCTTATAATCTGCCAGGCCATTGTTCTCTTCATCTCTTTCTCCCTACTAGCTTGCATCACATTTTCTATGGGATCAGGATATTGGCTTGGACATTTTATTAAAACCTAAGTTTAAACACATTTGTTCCTTTTCAATTACAATTTTAACTCTGAAAATGTTCTTGGTGACAACTGCGTTTATCTGTAGAGGTTGCAAAGTTAATATACTTACTTTTTGCTTTGTAAACTACACAGAAATACTTTACATTTCTATGTCAACCCCTAGATCTATATTTGATCTATATTATGTGGAAAATATGTTCATAATTTGGAATACTTAATACTGCAGGTTTCATATATTGGATCACATGCACATTTGCATGCAGCTCTTTTGTGATTTAGGGTGGGAGGGCTTTGGAGACTTCCATTTCTCATTAGATTACACCGTGCATTTGTATTGTTAGTCTTTTGCAGGAGATTGTCTTCTGGTGGATGTGAAAGTATTAAAGCAGCATACATGTTATTTAAAAAATGTGTACATATATTTTTGAGATCTGAGATGAAGACATGTAACCCATTGTGCATTCCTACTGGAGGCATAACTCTTTCAAAAGATAAGTCAATCAAGGTTAATTGAGAGTGTTATTCTAACCATAATGTCAGGCATCAAGGTACAGAAACCCACAGTTTTTATGATTATGGAAGTGATTTAAACTATGAAACAGGAAAACTGAAATTGAGAAATAGCAGGTAGGTATGGAGTTTGCAAAATGTTGTAAACAAAGGGAGGCTCAAGATTTGTCTTGAAAGGCCGGGCATCATAGTCTTGGAGTCCTGTCTGGGCTATTACAAATGATTATAGGTTAATCTCTGAAATACAACAATGCACTGATGATAAATAGTTTTGAATTTACCATCACCTATTCTTGAGATATATAGTGAAGGACGTTCAATATGTCCTTCAATATACATATCAATATGGTTTCTGTAATACCTAAAGCCAAGTAAGGGAAAAATGACCCAACAATTTTAAGAGATCCTGTCAATTCTAACACTAACCACACATCTTGCTCTTAACCGCAGAGCATTTCCTCTGGTAACTGAAATCTTTCTTGAAACCTAGATGATAGTGGTCCCTTATCTGTACAGGACCTGCATTCTGGAATAGCTTTCTAACACTTTGTCAGCAATCACAGTAGATAGTCTTCAGAAAAGTTCTATTATTGCTGATTGGATTTTGTATACAGATAGATATAGATCCAATGTACCCTACTGGGCATTCTTCTGAGAACCTAGAAATTTTAATTACAGCTTAGATATTGAAATCATACCATGGGTAAAATGCAGACCTGTTGATTACGATAACCCTGGGCTCACTGTAGTCCAGTCTCAAGCAGCACTCAAACCCAAGCCTCTTATTTGTGTTATTAGAGGATTACATTGCTGCTTTTGTTGTTCCTTCCATGTAGTCACCCAGGCCGTACTGGCAAAGAGGGATGTGAATCAATACCGGAGGTATCTATAAACAAGCCATAACCAGTCATGTGACAATGACATCAGGCGGTATTACTGTCTCCTAATCTCCTCACATGCAAGTTATACTTCAAAAAGATATACAAATAACACCTGCAGGTTTGGTTCTTGAGAGTTGGGAATGGAATGGATACAGATGTAGGAAAATCCACATAATTCGTTTTTTTATTCTCTAATTACACAGTCTCCTTTCCTTTATAAGCTTCCTCAATCCATTATTTCGGCTCAATAGCTTCTGTTAATTTATTAATTTGTGCTAGGTGCACTAGGGCTACTAGTAAGTAACATTATTTTTCATTCCTAATCTTAAACATGCTCTATATACCGATGGGAATCATTAGGATGTAGTTCTGATTCTGATATTAAAAGGCACTCTGTTTTAGGCATACTAGGAGTCTTTAGGCATGAGGTGAATGTGGCAAATGGGGGAGAATGGGATAAAAATAAGGGTGAGGTAGTAAGTATCTTTTAATGGTATAAGGTTCACATCAATAAATATGTTAACTTTCCGAAATGGTTTCAAATGCTCTCATTAGCCTACGAGACAAAAATTAAATGACTTGAGGGAGACGTTGCTCACACATTTCCAGATTTTGCATTGCTAGTAATCTGTAGTACCATTAGGTCCTTACCAAGGTTTCTTTGACTAAACTAATAAATTGGTTTGACTCAATAAACATTAGGTTCCTGATAAGACCTGATAACAAACAGCTATATAGCTCTATTATAATGAAACACAATTTAGTCTACCCTCCCTTTTTCTATAGAACCATCCACCATAATTCATGGTCGAAGTCCAATTATCCATCACTGAGTGTAGCTGTTGCTACTCAGCAGTACTTTTGCTCCTGAAATATAGAAGCAGCGTATTTACTTAATGAACAGGGGGTTTAATATGATCCAGACTTCTAAACTTATTTCATGTAAGGCTACATAGTCCAACTTCTAGCAATTCTTTTTTAGGTGATGTCCTTGTTTTGAGACCTAATAATTCTGTGCACTGTTCTGCTTCCCCACAGCCTACAATAGCTGACTTCCTGAACTTGGCTTGGTGGACATCGGCAGCCACATGGTAAGACATATTTTAATATGTGAACATTCAATTGTTAGAGTCTTGAGAGTAAATCCTTTTTAGGTAGGGCAGAAGGGTGGCTTTGAGTCACGGCCACATAGTTCAATAATGACCTAGCTTTCTAGATTAAGGTAATGTAAAGTTTTTTGATGAAACAGTTCTAAATGAATAAGCATGTGCACGTCTAAGATAATATGTCTACGGTAAAAAGAGTTGTCAGACTAAAGGCTTAATAGCTGAGGTATAGAGGACTCCAAAAGCTTCCTAGACCAGTGATTCTTAACCTGTGGTCCGGGCACACATTGGAGTCCACAAAGCCTACCCAGGGTGTCTGCAACTGCTTAGAAAATTTAATAAAAGTAGCAGATTAATAAATTGTTTATAAGTAAAGAGGCAGAGTGTACAAGTGACATTTTTTAAAATATTCTATAGAATTTGAAATTAGAGGTTAAAATCAAATTAGTATCCTCAGATTAATTCATGAAAGTAGTGCAAGTTCATCAAACTGACTATAGCATGGACGATGAATAGCCTCAATAGAATTTAGAAAATCTCAAACCATCCATTAAAATGAACATTTAGATTTTTTTTATAATTGTTTACTAATTAAATAACATATTTCATCATTTGTATATTTGTTTGATGAATACTTTTTCTGGTTTTTTTTCTATTGTTTGCGGCTCAAATTAGCAAAAAATGTTTAGGCCATGGTCCCCGGCTCCCAGTAATTGCTCAATGTGGGGTACATGGAGTCTAGTAATGATTTAGTGGAGGTCTCCAGATTCCCAAAATGTAGTGGGGGTACACAAAAGTCAAAACATTAAGAGTTACTGCCCTGGATAAAGTATACTCATAGGGCCCACTTACTAAAGTTTCTCCGGGTGCTGCGTAATTTGATGCTAAAAATAGCATAAGTTAACTAACTGTTTTAAAAGCCCACAGGCATGGTTTTAAGTTGTTCTATGCTGTGTTAGCATCTGCCCATCCAATAGTTAAACAAGGCCTTAGGGGGCTATTGAGAGTATGACTGACAAGGCACTTCTCCAGAAACGCGGTGGAGTACTCTGTCTACCTTCCCCTTCTACTTGGAGTCAGGCAAACTGTTGTTTCCAACAGCGGAATCCTTGTGATCTCAACTAGCAGCATCCTTAGACACAAGGCCGACAGACACCGGGATGTCAGGCTAAGTACCTCAGATCATCCGCCCTCTTAAAGGTGGATTTCTGATGTACTTATTTTCCTATTCACAAATGGAAGAATAAGCCCTGTAGTCCAAACTGAAAATAAAGTTAAAAAAACCTCCATACTGTGGGAGAAAATCCGGTGGATATCAGGGTTATTAGTTGTTTGTTTTTCATGTACAAACTCCTGCTTGGTGAACTTATTTTTGGAAAATAAAGAAGACAAGCGGTTGGCTGAATGAAATATTGGGCCCAATTAACAAACCTAGAATGCTTTCAGGGGAGATGCTGCTGAGATCTATAAATAAGACAGTTGTAGTGCACCTGGCCAGCAGAGCTTATGACTTTCGCCACCCTAGCAGATGGCGGGATGCCCATCATAACACTAATTTACTCTCTAAGTTTTGTTGTCACAGAGCTTTCTAAGTATGTCTTCTTTCTGGTATATAAGTCTAACATCAATTTGGGCTGAAGATTCTGGAGCAGAAACACAATACCCAGTTCCTCAAGCACATAGTATTCTTGTCCTATGGGGACCTGTCATTTTGATTCCACTGTGAACATTTGCCTAAAGATTGACTTTCTGCTCCAGCCTAAGGGTACATGTTTTCACATTTCCAATACCCATTTTGGCTTGTTTCTCTCATTTGATTTAGGTGTTTGTCCTCACAAGCTTGAAGCTATTCCAGTAATCATTACATTAATTTTAACTGGCGAGTACACATCTGTCCCAACCTAGGGATTCCAGTAGTCATTACATCAATTTTAATAGGAGAGTACATATACATGTATTTCTTGGTTGTGCTTTACTTTACTAGTCTTGTATTGGATAATGTGCCTTCAACCCACTATTTGGAATCTATGCTCTTTTAAAGAATGGATCCAAATCACCCCATTAGATCTGACCACTTAGAGGAGTATTGCTACCTGGGTAACTAGCTCTTATCCCTGGACCCAGAGAGCCAGATTCACAAGCTAACTTACACTTTTTAGTAATTTTACACTTTTCAGTAAGTTTACAACTTTCAGTATTCACAAACTATGAGTGTAATTTATTACTAAAAAAGGTAGTAGGTCCAGCAGCACACATTGCTATCAACTGGTACTGCAGCACCCTCCCATAGAAAGTAATGGAGGCAGAGGCTTAATATAAAACTCCATAGGAAATAATGTTAACACAAATTCAATTATTCAAAATAGTTAAAAATATAAAGATTTATTATTTAATTTTAAAATATTTTAATAATCTACATTGAATACAAAATAATGTGACAGTGCGTTTTTATTAAATAATATAATTAAATTTAGCTAATTCTACACATCACTTTTAGGAATTAATGACAAATGATATTTTTTGTTTCCCTGCTTGAATACCATGTTTGATGTCATGTTCTTGATGGTGATCAACATCATTATGGTATGTGGATAAGAAGTCAAAAGAGCAAATCTACAGTTATCTATATATATACATACCTTGACAATATAGTGGTCATCGATATTCTGCACAATTTTGTTTTGTATTTTTTCACTGGATATTGTTGTAGAACATTGCCATAGGACCGTGTACGCGGTGGATGTGGAGCGAGTGTCTGCACCTCCCAAAGGACACAGGCTGCACAATCAGTGTCAAATGTTGACAGTCTATACTTTGAGAATGTGAATTGTTTGCAGAGGGCAGGCATTAACCATTCTATGTTTTGTGACCCCAACAATGGTAATAAAGGATTTCTGCCCTAAATTCCCTACCTGCTCTCACTGGATGCACTGCATGCACTGTGACCAATAGCAATCATTACAACTCAAACAAGACTTTAGTGAATTGTGAATATGGAATTTACATTGCCATTAACAGTTATACTGATATTGTGATTGCAAAGTTTTTGTGCCTTTTTACCTGTCATTTCGTATGTGATGTGTCATGCAGCCCTCTTCCTCTAAGTTGCTGGACCCTGGGTCTTCATCATCTCTGATTTGTTTACTAACCATACAAGTATTTTTGTCCGCAGGTCTTTGTTCCAGCAGTTTCTTTATGGATTTGCATATACCAGCTGGTTTCAGGCAGGTGGGTATCTTCCTTATTGCTTTATGTGGCACTGTGACATATATGCTTAATCTGTCTTCATTACCATTTCATCGAAGTATTCCCTTTGAAGTCCTAAATTTTAGATGTTCTGAAAAATATAAATTTTAAGCATAACATGATATAATTCCAGAGCCATTCATATCATTATTTAATATCATTACACCATTTGCGGACATCCTTCTGCACTCTTTCAAATTATTGCCGCAGAGACAAAGGATTCTTAAAGCTTCGCTTCTGATTTTGATGTTTTGATCTATACATATGTATGTTTCAGTTTGTTCTCTCAGTTGGGTGAATTAGATTTGATGTCAATGTTCTTACATTCCCATGTGTAAAATGGCTACCACATTTGGGCCTGTGTGTGTTTAGGTGACTTCTTTACGGCCACAACGTTAAGGAGAACTAAAGTAATGATGAAAGTCAATGCATCTGTGCCTGGTCCTGATTCCTAAAAAGCTCTGCCCATTAGTGTTACTTGAATTACAACAAATGTTAAAACAACATCATGGACTCAAACTTCTTCTTAAGCAGCTGGAACTTGTGAAAATATCCAAACAACATTTGTTTGCACAATGAGGATGCCCTAAAATGATAACACAACTTGAATGAGAAACTCGTTTCCTAATAGGCATTGGTTATCTGATATCACAAAACAACGTAGTTGTCCTGGCTTAATAAGCATTCAGAATAATAAAACCTGCTGAAGGAATTTCTCTCTCTCTCTCTCTCTCTCTCTCTCTCTCTCACACACACACACACACACACACACACACACACACACACACACACACACATATATATTTGTCTTGGGGTTAGTGCATCATCTCTGCACAGCCTATGGAATACATGATAAGGTACTCTAACGTTCTTGTGGATGATGTTTAGCTGTGCAGCCATAAATACCACATGACAGGAAGTACCCATATTCTTCTCAGAGGATCTGGAGTCCTACAACAGCAGGTGAATGTATTCTCTTCCATGACGATCAGTCCAACCACGGACATGTGGATTGAAAGAGTTTCACACAATAGCTCTGCCTTTCCCCCCTTAAATCTCCTCACAAGCTACAGAACCCCAAAAGACATCCGTATCATCAGAAATAATAAAGGTTTACAGTGAAATAAAACCAACAGGCATACTCTTGTAAAGTAACTATATTAGTTAAGGGAGATACTGTGTCAACTCATTAGTTTGCATAATCGTATAATACTCCTCATAATGGCCTCAATTCATCACTGCACTAAGTGCGATTTCAACATATGCCTAGATTTAGAATTACATTGAATAATGAGTGAATAATAGGATCATTTACCTGCATTTATTGTGTATTTTTGTAAATAAAATGTCTCCTTGTATCTGTAATTTGCAGTCCATCCAATCTTAGTTTTCTAACTGGCGTTTCCTCACTTATCTTTCCCCAATTTTACTGTAGATTTATTTTCCTTATTCATCCTATCTGAAATGGTCGACAACGGTGCATGTGACAACATATTGTTGGTGTGAGCTAGGTGGTAATCAGACCATGTCTACAGTGATTTTTTACTTTTTACCTGAAGTAATAAGATAACCATACATTTCTCTCAATAATGACCTCACGTTTTGACAGCGTGTTTCCATTAAAATTACGAACAGGCCAATCTTTTCTCTAATAACACCAAAAGTTGAGGTGTTCTCAGATTTCCTCTCTGATTCATAATTGTAACTAGTATGCATATGAGAATGATTCAGCCGTGTTGTGGTCATGTGGCTTTGATGATCTTTTTGCTCTGAAACAGATGATGTTACAGCAGAAAACATGGAAACTCGTGAGACGAGTTGTGTGATGAAGCAAACTCAGTACTACTTCGGCAGTGTGAATGCCACCTACAACTCTATGATCGACTGCGGGAACTGTTCCAGGTAAGATGTTTAGGATCCTGAGTAAAGAGAAAAGCAAGAAACCCAAATATCTAACTTCAAGGATTTCTTATCAGCTAGCCAGAGGAACATCCCATCTGTAAATGATGAATGTGTGAACAGTCAGGAATACCAACAAGTAAGTTGACATGAATGAGGGAACATATGTTACCTAGGAGTAGCTAATCATCAATCTGAAAGGGAAGACATTTCAATAAAGGAAGCCTTAAGTCATCAAACAGATGGCATCCAATTCAGAATACAGAGGACTTCTGGAATTGTAGTACTGTTCAACCTGTTGGTTACTAAGGAGGCTTCTCAACTGCTATGGAGAGGATGGATCTCAAATATGACACCAATTTGTTGTATAAACCTCATGCTGATGCAAGGGAGCCTGAAGGGATGCACAGCTAACTGTGAACAGAGAAACTGTCCTCTGGCTGTTGTTACTTGGATGAGAGAGGAACTCTAACACATGTGAGGATCAAAGAAATGAGAATTGGTCTTCAGTATATTGTTATACTTGTGTGTTCGTCTTGACTCATTTTGCATTACTCTGGTGAAAGTATAACACATTTCATTCTTCATGTATGTTTATTTACAATAACCTCAATGCTTTTCAGTTAGCCAATACACTTCATCAGAAGGTTTCAATTAGAATGAGGAGTCAATAACTAACGATCTGTTGAATAAACAAATAACAACCTGAAATGAACCAAAAATGAATCGTAAGATAGTGATGGCTGAGGGAAACAATTATGTGCATTCATTAAGGACCAGTATTGAGATGACAACTCACCAACCAGTGCCACATTTCCGCATATGTTGTGAGTGTGGTTTGAATTGTTTAGTCCAGACTTTAACCAGAGAGTCTCTCCCATGGGCATGCGCAATGTAAATAGCACACTAATTGAACCTACACCTCAGAAAGCAACAACAAACATATGAAGTGCATTTATGGACTTAGGCTTCCATTATTATAGCCGAAGCAACGTCTTTCCTTGCTTAGAATTGACTTACCGGTTCATTCAAACACTTCTTCCTATTTGTAATCCATGGAGCGGCATTATTTTGAGATGTATTACCAATAAATATTGAGCGATTTGAAAGGGAGACACAATTAGATACCGAACTTTCTATATTCTTGTTATTTTATTTATGGTTACCTACTTTCAGTTTCTATCTGGTGTGACTTCAAGGAGGTTTTCAGTGCTACCCTTCGTTTAAAAATGGTGTTTAAAGGTGTTAAAATCACTGGTTATCTGGGTTTGCAATCGTTTATTGCTGAAAAAAATCGTGAGGATGGTATTTTTTCAGTACTTAATATAGCCTTATAGTCCGCTGATGAGGGCTATACTAGTTGTTAAGGCCCTTTATTAGAAACGGCCTTTAACAACTATTAGAACATTGGAAGTTGGCAGCTCCATTGAAATCAATGGAGTGCTGCGGGCTTTTACTGGCCGGTAAAAGCCTGCATCGCCAACATTCCAATGTTCGCTTTGTTCACAGCAATAGCTGTGAACAAAGCCTCACGGAGCCCGAGGGGATCTTAATCCCCTCGGGCTCCGTGAGTAATTTGTTTCATTTAATAGAACATTCTGCCCTGAGTGGCAGAATGTTCTAATAGCCTTAGAACCCGTCGCAGCGGGCTCTACCGGCTATTAAAGGCCCTTTCCCTTGTTAAATGCCCTCGCCTTCGGCTCGGACATTTAAAGCGGGAGCGGGCCTTTCATAGCCGGTAGAGCCCGCTACAGCGGGTTCTAAGGCTATAATATAGTCCTAGGCAGAAGGGTTAGAAGCCTATTAGAACACTCCAGCCTCTGAGGGTAGAATGCTCTAAATTAAAAACGGAGAATCAGAAAAACAAACATTGGAATGTTGGAACAGAAGGCTTACACATTATTAGTTCTGAGTCACTTCATTGTCTTCAGTGGAGCGCTCAACATTCTGTCCTTAGTTCTTCGGACCTTCTCTCCTGTATCTCCCTCTTTACTTCAAATCTTTCCCTAACTTTAATCTGCTTATTTGTATAGTCTCTTTTTCTTTCTCATACCTCCCTGCCTGCCTTGTTTCCCAGCTATCGGTCTCTTCTGCCCAGCATGCCAGTCCCACCCCACGTGAAGGATGTGCATGGCTGAAGAATTGTGTGCACCTCATTAAGCCTTGATTGCAGCAGCTAAAAGGTTAATGGTGCGCGCATTTAACAGACCATCTGCCTGCTCTTTTCCTCAGTAAAATGGCATTGATCGGTTCCATTATCTTAATGTATGGGAATGAGCTGATCCTTTTTGACCTAACTCCCATAGATTTCAAGCGCTATCGGAATGAAATTTATCATTATGTGACTTCACATTTTTTAAGGTTATTGTGTTTAAAAGTTCTGCCATTCAGAGGTTCTTTCTAATTGAGTGCTTGACCATAAAACAATTGTTAATATAAAAATCTATGTCTACCCACAAAAAGTGTTTTCACATCATCTAAGTGATATGGATCATTCAAGTAATGGAGTGGAAAGGCCTTGGCCCGTGGTGGCGGCTTACGTTTCTTTTATAAATCGCTAGGCAAAATGCCATTTTAAGCATTTGATTCATGTTTATATTGTAAAATCCCTTTGACATTATTATTCGCATTACAAGATCTACCTTATGAGTCATGGCCCATTTTACAACAAATAGAAGGAAAAATATCACTTAAGCTTTGCTCTTTAAGGCATTCTGTTCCGGCTTTAGCAGGAGACTGAGAAATGTAATCATGCTTTGCAGCTCTTTCAAATTACTGAAGAATATCTCCAGTGCTCGTCTTACTCAGTTTAAATAGGCACTGAAAAGGCCAATATTATGTGTGAGTTTTAAAGTAAACCTAGTACATTGTTCAAAGTTAAAACATATATCTCAGGATACGAGAATTAGCTAATAAAATGCAAATATATTTAGACTTCTCACTAGACCATACTTTAACAAGCACTGTAAGAGGAGTTTAGTTGGGTCTACACATAGTCAAAAAAAATATTCTTTCTATGAGAATGAACCACAAAGTGTAAATCATATGGCGCATGACTACACTGCTTTAAGGCTGCCTTTTACCAGGTTCCTACACCGGTTAGTTTTAAAGTACACAGTCACATCAACGAATGTATTTACGTTACTAGTGCCAGCCAAAATGAGCATTTTATTTTTTAAGAGCTTTTTTTATATATACTTATTTTACTACTATATATGTGTTATCTGGTCAGTTTCTATTGTATTTGTTGGTCTCGGTCAAATTCTAAATCAATAAAGTGAAATTTCTTGGATTGATCAGTCTAATAAAGATTTTCTACTTAGGACACGGTGTGTATATTGGGGGTGTTTGGGGGCTCCATAATTTTTTTTAAATGGTCTTTATTGAATTTCTCATGATACTAGCTGTAGGTATAACAAACAATTGATGCACATATTAACATCATAATGTCGTTGTTAATATTATCAGATCATTAAATCCCCAACTGCCCCATTCTCCCTACCCGCTGTTCTTCTGACAGGTCTCATAATAAACAGTAGGTAATAATCTTTCATGGGTGTATTATGAAGCAGTGTTAGGCATCATGTGTTGTACAGCTGGATCTCACCTGTACCCTTCCACTGTGGTGTCAATAGGGCCCTTGGGAGCATCACACTGCTGGCTCTCCCGAAGAGGCGGTGTCTGGGTGTTCTGTCAAATCAGACAGCATGGCTGCTCAGACTCGTAGTCCGTCCTCTAACTTTCTCATCAGTTGTGCACATGTTTCATGCTTATGTCTTCAGCGGTTGCCCATTCAGTAACATCCCAGAGGCATTCTGAATGCCTCGGGTCTCCGATCCCAACCATCTAATAGCTATGCAGCATTTAATAGACACAGTAAGATAAACTTTCTGCTAAGTTTTTCATGAGAAGAGGAGAGGATCAGACCTAGCAGTAACTTCTTCTTGTACGCTGAATGTTCCACCATGCGGCTCTATTAATGTCTTTCAACCCAATTTGCCAGTAGGGTATCAATGTTCCACACCGCCATACCATGTGGATAAAAGTCATCTCTATCCCTCACATCGTGGACAGCCATGACTATGGGTAGTGTATACAGTATTTTAGTGTCTTGGGAGAAAAGTAAGTTTGGTGAACATAGTCTTCATGTAATAACTTAAATCTGGTGCTAGAGCTGACCATCTTCACGCCCTTGTGTACCCATGTCCTGTCTTTCGGGGCATTGGAGTCCCCCAGTTTACCCTCCCATTTGGCCTAAACACAGAGCATCCCAGTTGGAATGTCTGCTCACACGGCTTTGTAGATGTTAGAGATAAGTCTGCATCCTCCTGCCATGCTCAGTACTATCTCTAGTGTATGGGATTGCAGTGCATTGGATTGCAGTGTACTGCAGTGGGCTCTGAAATGGCGACCAGAGGTCCCGGGCTGTTGCTGAGATCTTTGCATAGTGCAAATTTGGCCCATTCCCAGTGTAAAGGTTTCTATGGTGTCCTCCCTTGTAATACATTTTCCTACAGGGTATAGGTCCCTTAATATATTACAGCCCACGTCTTTCCATTTCTGGACGGACATAGATTCTGTTATTTTTAAAAAGGTTAGAAGGGGCCATATTCGGAATATCTAAAGCATAAAGTGCTCTCCACCGTACATGTGTGACCACCCCTTCCCACAGTTCACATGCCTGGCAGACTATGTAAGGTGTGTCTGTGAGCATGAAGAGGAGGGGCAACAGTAGGCACCCTTGCCTCGTTCCCCTGTGTAGTGAGAAGGCTATGGACACCTCCCTTCTAGACTTCACTCTGTCACGTACGACAACATACAGTAGCTAGTCCCACTGTATATATATATATATATATATATATATATATATAGGTTCCATGCCCTTCTTCTGCAGCACCTACCACAGGTAATTCCAGTCTAATGAGTTGAATGCTTGCTCGATAGTTAGTAGGGCCAAGGCATAAGCATCCTGGCATAACTGTGAAACGTGATACACCAGCGAAAGTCATCTTAAATTATGGAGCGTACTCCACTGAGGGATAAACCCTGACTGGTCCTGTTGAATTAGACTTGGAAGAAGAGGGAGCAGGCATACCACCAATACATTACTAAGGAGTTTGACGTCTATGTCTATGTAGACCTCTAACAATCTGTCTATCATTTGGTCTAAATAACGGCAGTAGAATTCAGCGGGTAGTCCGTTGCTGCCCAGTGTCTTTGCGGTTTTTATGTTCCTAATCACCACAACAATCTTTTCCCGGATGATGGGTTTATCTAGCAGATCCCTGTTTTGTTAGGATCAAACAATGGGAGTGGAAGTTCTGCTACGTATCCATGTAGGCAAGTCTCCAATCCCCCTCCCTGCATGGCATAAGTTGAACTGAGATGGAGCTCGAAGTCCAGATTGATGGCACTCTAGTTGAAAACCAGGGACACCTTAGCAGTAAGGATAGACACTGTTGGAACCTGTTGGGCCTCCTGCCTAGTCAGCCTGGCATGCATCGCCCCAGTTTTATCATCATCTGCATGTAACCATTGGCGATATGCTGTACAAATATGTTTTTCAAGACGGCGTCAAACATCAAGTACCAGCTTACGACCCTCCCACCAATCTTCCTGTCTTTCTGAGCGTGTGTGCAATTCTTTCTCTAAGGTGGCTAGATCTTTTTCTTGTTCCTGAATGCCCCTGTTTAGTTGTTGTCTCAGCCCGTATTGTGTTCTTAAGCACATGCACCTTGAGTACCACCCAGGCTAATGCTCTGAAACTTGCAGATTCCCAGTTCTCATCAAAATAGGGTGATAGTGATCCTTGGATTGTAGCTCGAAAAGGGGGGGTTGTGGGGGTCTGACAATGCCTCGGCTGTCAATCTCCACTGAGGGATTGCGGTGCGTCCCCACACAAAGCTCAACACCAGGGAGTGGTCTGGTATGTATCAGGGTAGATCAAAAATCTCTTGAACTTCCTGTGCCAGGCGGTTTAAAACTAGACAGTAGCCCAGTAAGCTGTGGGTGCCAGCTGCGGGCGTATAGCAGCAATACATTTTCTCCAATGGTTGTTTCTCCCACCACACATCTAGAAGGTGGAGGCCCTGCATTGTGCTGTATAATGTTCTAGTCATGTTGGGTTTAGTATGTTGTCTGGGCAGATCTCTATCGATTATCCAGTTGAGGACGCAATTAGTCACCCGCCAATATAATGTCATCAAGGTCCTGTGAAAAAGCTGTGGTCACTGTGGCATAGAAGTTCGGTAGTTAATGTTCGGCACATATAGGTTTATATAACAGAGTTCATGTCTGTTTAGATAGCCATGCAAGATGACATATTTACCCTGCATGTTGAAGACATGACTTCTGTAATGAAAGGGAACCCCCGGAGCTACCCGAATACGTGTACCTTGGGCAAACTCCGAATAAGAAGTGGCAAAGAGTTGTCCCCTCCAATTCTTATGGAGAGAGAATACAGTCTCCCATACATGTGTGGCTTGTAAGAATGCTATTGACACCTTATAGCATTTGATGGGTGCATTGGTACTCACAGTCTGGCAGTCAAAGCTCAAGCAAGACCCTAATCTGTGCTATTGCACGCCTTATCAGAATCACTTTGACACCTCTAGAATGAGCCTCTGGAGTCCGGGAGGGTGCCATCCAAACACACCACGATTCTCCCCGGCGACCGTATTCCATCCAGGTTTCTCCTGCGGTTAGTCTGCCAACTGGTGCAGGCAGATTTTCTCTGAGTACTTGGCATCATGAGTCTCCACGCACCTCCCTTCAGAGTTTCCAGCCACTTGCTGGCCTCCCCTGGTCAAAGAAAAGTACTCTTCCCTTGTGGAGAACATGCAGTTTCACTGGTAAGATTAGGCTATATTTCATTCTTTTCGTTACCGATTTAAAAGTCCTCCACATTTTTTGGAACTTTTGTGTGTGTACTAGGAATATTAAGATGGGTTTCCCCTTGAACAGCCACGGGTCTTGCATCTGGACATGCTGGAATATAGTGTCCTGGTCATGGAAATTGAACAAACAAGTGATCATGGCTCTTCGGAGGCACCCAGTTTTGGCCGGGAGGCCAGACCCCTATGTGCCTTCTCAATAGTAAAGACAGATGGTTGGTTTCTGGAAGACAGAGACTGTACCACGAAGGGTCTGTCTGTCTTGCTGCAGCGCATCCAAATTCTGTTCCTATGCAATGACCCAGTCCACCATCTTACAAAGATAAGCATACAGCAAGGTGATGTTGATTGTCACAGAGTCGATTTTTGTGACCAGCTCAGCTCTCGGGCTCTGTATTGCCACCATTAGATCTGTAAGTGTTGGAGCAGTGTGCGTCGCCATTGCACCTTCTCCCACTGGACCCTTTGCCACATTTCCCTTAAGTGGCCCTTTGAGTTGCTTGGCGTGGGTGTAGTTCACAATCTTGTTAGGTTGGGCAAGTTTAGTCAGCTTGTCTTTTCCTATGGCAGTATGAGTATCAGTATCGGATTAAGATGCCATTCAGCCGCACTCTCAATCACAGCTCCCTTATCCTCTGGTCCCACTGGCTTCTCAGGGGGACATCTCAACACCAAGTGATCCAGACACCCAACCCCCACAGAACAGGCCAGAGGGAGCGCACCCGAGAAGGGCGACAAGAACCCCCACCTGTATGAGAGCAGAAGAGACGATCTTCCTGTGCCAAAGGCCACATCAGCAGTCCCCAGTCACCTCAGTGAGGGGCAGCCAGCAGTGAGTCCCCACTTGTAGCCACATCTCCAAGAGGGATAGCCACAGTGCAGGTAATAAGGGGAGCTTGATTCAATGCATGTGGGTGCACCAGGAGTTTCTGGGTCAGGAGCGAAATATCACTGCATTGAATGCTGTCCAAGATGTGCCCCAACGCTCACGGCCAGCATGCCCAGAGTACCTCACCTGCTTTGCTGTGAGGTGGTAAAGCGTGTAATGTCACCCACCGGGGATGTCGCAATGTGTGCAACCCGGTGGCCGATCACCACCACCCAACACAATGTCCAAAGGCCCCTGGAGCCGTCAAGCATCAGCCATGTTTGCAATTGGGATGCAGACAGCCACCTACGGGGTGTCCCCAGCTCCTCACCTTCAGCTGTGGCCCCTGCACCAGGACCAGTGGCGAGCACACAGGCAACACACGGGGCGAGGCCAAAGGCCATGCTGTTCCAATCGACCCAAGGCCCAGGTGGGGTGAACTTACTCAGGCCGCTCACCACACAGGTTTCAGGTGAGCCCCATCTCAGCCTCGCCTACATCTCTACACACTGCCTGCAGGAATCCTCACAACCCACAACAAGAGAGCCGTAGCAGTGGGACTCTTTGAATCAGGTATGGTAATCCTTCTAACCCAGACAAGCATCAGTGGCCAGCCCAAAGTGGAGTCATGGTGTCCAGCGCAGCTCAAGTCTCTTTGTGAGTTGTGGTGCAGCCGGCACTTTGGATTGGATTTTGGGGGTGCAGTCATGCTGTTGCAGGCATCTTTGTTGCAATGTGGGTATTAAGACAACCCTAGGTGGGTCCTGATAAATGCATGATAACGGTACATGCCGGCAGGAGCGCAAGTGCGCCATTAAGGGGTGTCAAGTTGGCCTGTTGCCTGACCACGCCTTGGTGCTCCTTATTGGCAAGCCAATGTCATCTTGCCCTGTTCTTTGTCTTAAGATGCCAAGAAAGGATTAAGCTAATAAATATGTTAATAATGTGCAATCTATCCTTATTCATGCACTCCCATTGCATAAAGAGAAGCTTTCTAAGGGATTAAATATGCATAATGTTGGCTATATGGCCTTTGGTGACAGTGGGCTGTGCTGCTGTATGAAAAAACAGCTGAAGGTAACAAAGAAATGTCATGATCTGCAGGAGGCCTTTGCTTTGTAGGCCTCACTGTGAATTCAGCCTGGTATTACATAGGAGAAGACAAAGTCAATTTTGTGTATATATGTATATATATATATATATATATATATATATATATATATATATATATATATATATATATCCTCCAACTCTCCTCCAAATAACAGGAGACCCAGGACACCTCCAAGGTGCAAATCAATTTATTTCGATACCAATGTGGTCTTGTGGTGTCGTTTTATTGATGACATTTTTGTAATTTGGAGGGGTAATGAAGAAGCAGCTATGCAATTTGTGCGAGATCTGAACACCAATGAGTGCAACCTAAGATTTACTGAGCATTTGGATTCAAAGTGTATAGAGTTCCTCGATGTGGAAATTTCTGTGAAGGGCAGTAGATTAGTGTCCAAATTGTATAGGAAAGCAACAGCCGGCAATAGTCTACTAAGTGCTCACAGTGCACATCCGGGGACTCTAATACGGAGTATTCCGTTTGGAGAATTGTTGAGAGCCCGGAGGAACTGTAGCGAAGAAGCTGATTTTCACCAAGAGTGTAATGTGATGTGTGAAAGGTTCAGGAACAGAGGCTATGGGGCTAAAGTGATCGATCAAGCCAAACGCAAAGTGGTGACATTAAGTAGAGATGATGTTTTGTATGGAACTAATAGAAGGCAAGAGAAGGAAAGTGAGTCCATTAGATTCATTACAACCTATAGTAATCAGTCATGCAAAATACGCTCACTACTTAGTAAGAGTTGGCATATCTTGCAAACGGACCCTGTTTTGACAGACTGGATCAGTGATAATCCCCAAATAACCTTTAGGAGAAATAGATCTCTCAAGGACAATTTGTGCCGCAACGAGATAACATCAGTAGGACGGATACAGAATACGGGAATGGAAGGTTTCTTCTGTTGTATGAAGTGTAAAGCCTGCAAGACCAGCAATAGTTGCAGGACATTATATGTTCCAGGAAGGTTAGAGAGCTTTGTAATTAGAGGTAATTACAATTGCAATACATCTTACTGTGTGTACTGTCTGATATGCCCATGTGAAAAATTGTATGTGGGCAGCACGATACATAATGCAAAGAAAAGAGTTCTAGAACATAGACGAGCCATTAGAAATCAGGATAAAAACTATCCAGTAGCTAGGCACTTCTTCAGCCATCATTTTGGCAATGAGAATCTGCTGAAATTTGTAGTTATAGACCAAGTAAGGATGAACAAAAGGGGAGGCGATAGAGAGAGATTGCTACGTGTTTTAGAGTCTAAATATATAATAGACTTCGAAACGTTGGAACCTGTAGGGCTAAATTCGAGTGAGGAGCTGAGCATCCATCTAGGGTAATCGATACTTTGTTTGGTGGGTGGTCATCTGATACAGAATGTGAAGTAGGGGTGATTTTTTGAATCCTATTGGATTCTTAGTAGAAGGGTACAGGTGTTGGGGTCTATAAGGTTTCTACTATAGAAGAATTTGTTTGTCTACCCACTTGGGTAGAGAAGTTCCATATACCAATATGAGATTCCCCAAAAATATGAGATCCCCCAAAAGTTTTGTGTAGGTGTACTGGTCTATTTGGATGGTATAGGATGATATGTAATGAATTCAAGCATAGTTAATAATGTTCAGGATTTAAGTGATATATTGAATTTTAAAATTTTGAAAACATTCATAGTTAACAAACTTTTACAATGCAATGAATTATTCTATTTACAATTTTTGTATTTTGGCAATTGAATTCTACTTTATTTATTGTGTGAATTATGATATCACATTAATTTAAAGATTCTGATGGATTTGAATAATAATTTGAGTTGTATTTTGATAGGACTATGGTACAAACTACTGTGAAACTTATTTATAGATGCACTTTAAGATGGCCGCCACATTTTGTGTCTTTTGGTGGGGATTTAAGATGTTGTCTGTTTTTTATGTCTAGGATTGCATGGTTTTTAACTTGGGGCACTGTAACAATGATGTATCCATGAGTAAGGCTGCTGCCGAAACGCGTTGGATTTGTGTGCTGAAATAAATTGATTTGCACCTTGGAGGTGTCCTGGGTCTCCTGTTATTTGGAGGAGAGTTGGAGGATTTATTAGGGCCTCTCGGAGCCCACCCGGGACCGCTGTGTGGTGTTCCTGCAGTCCGAGTGTTTATGTGAATTATATATATATATATATATATATATATATATATATATATATTAAAAGGGGAGGGGGCCATGTGACAACCCTCCCCGAGCCTTACTAGGGCCAGGGAACTATCCCTGTTGGCCTTATTCTAAGGGGAGGTGGGCGAGCAGCCCTCCCTTCTTGAGCATTATTATGCTTGGGGGACCTCATTTCTCCGGGGCTGTATCTTATTGAAAAGGGCAGGGGCTGGTGGCTGCCTACCCCGAGCCTTCATAGGACCAGGGGACCCCATCCCCTGGGAACAAAGGCAGTAAAAAAGGGGAGGAGGAGCCACATGCCTATGAAGAACATAGGACAAACAAAGGCACAAACCTTAACCCCACATCTGTCTGTTTGTGCACACACTCTGTAATCCTAGATTTCTTCAGTCATTTGAAGCTGTGGGATCAATGGCAGTGCTCTCAGTGTAGCAGTTGCTACCGATAGCGAATACTGGCTCCACCTTTTGACATTACACTTAAAGCAATACAAAATACACTAAAATTATATTACTTGTAGTTAACAAAGTTAAATGAAAAAAATGAAACTAAGGGGTACTAATTAAAATACCACTAGAAAAATACAAATGTTGGGTATTAGTCAAAAAGAAAATGATAAAATAAGTTTGAACAATTAAAACAGCAAATGTGACACAATTTTCTTTTTTTTAAATGAAATCTAAAGGAATTACTGAGATGATTTTGGAGCTGAATGTAAGAGAAAGATGCTGAACAAACAGAGAAAGCTAAATAGTGAAACTGACAGAAAGATGAAGAATGTATCAAATCAAATACCAAATAAATAGGATAAAAAGAGGGAATGAGCAAGCCAACTAAATGTAGATGAAAAGTAATAAAGAATATACAAAAAAGAGAAGATATAAAGTTTAGGAACAGAATGTGGTTGTTCTTACTGGATTGTCTGTCTCTTCTACTAAAAAGCTAAAACCTGGGGACATGATCAAGCAACCTATTTGTAGATGATTTTATAGCAAATGGTTTGTCTGCCCAAATCTTTTTTTAGCAATTCTGATTGAAAAATGTCAAACAAAATATTTACTAGCTGCCCTACAGTAACCAAAACTCTGGTTCTGAAACGGCCTAATGTTTTAGTGCAAATGATTGACTCTTTTCGGTCAACCTGAATTATAGTAATGTTTGTGCCTTACCACCAGAATCTACAATATACTTAATTGCAAATTGATATGGCTGTTTTCTTTGGCTGAAAGGTTTGACCCTTGCAAACTCCAGGAAATTATTTATACCTTTTCACCAATTCTGGCAGAGAAATACCCAAAGCTATTTTGTGCTTTTGTTCTGCAGAATGCGTGGCCAGATTTGCCTCTTATTTCACTTAAAAGCCAGCCCCATTTTACAAACCCATGCTCACTTAGCATTTAGATGTTTATCTTTTGCATCTGAAAGAGACTTCTAGTTGCAGATTCCTTACCTTAGAATTTCCTTAGGCATCAGACTGGATCTGGAGATTTTTCTTTGAGTAGTACCCTTGCGCGCCGTCAGGTGGCGTCGGTCGACTCCGCGTCCGTTGTTGGCGTCGTGGTCTCCATGATGACTTTGGGGACGTATATAGGCGCCGCCTTGGCGCAGGGACGTCAGTTTCTTATCACGGCTTTCCACACCAAAGCGCGGAGCCATGAACACTGAAAATGGTGTGCCAAAACTAAGGCCCTGAAAGGGGAATCCCTGTTCATAGAAATCAGTTCACAAGCGGGTAGGATGGGTGGGTCAGTATGGAATCTGCAACTAGAATATGTCTCTACCAGATAAATCATTACCAAAGGTAAGTAACTTGTTCATCTGATAGAGACTTCTAGTTACAGATTCCTTACCTTAGAATAGATAACCAAGCAATACCATCCTCAGTGGTGGGCTGTGAACCAAGATCATACTAGGAAGTCCTGCAGGACTGAACGACCAAAGTAGCCGTCACTGCGGATCTGACGGTCCAGGCAGTAATGCTTTGTAAACATGTGCAGGGAAGCCCACGTTGCTGCTTGACAGATATCCAGGAAAGGAACTCTGCATGCTAACTCTTTGGTAGCAGCAGTTGCTCTGGTGGAGTGAGCACACAAGCACTCAGGGAGTTGCTTCTTAGCCAAAGCATAGCACATTTTGATGCAAAGTAGTACCCATTGTGAGATAGTATGCTTTTGCACTCCTTCCCCTTCTTCGTACCCACATATCTAATAGAGTTGATCGTCCATCCGGAAATCTTTGGTACGATTGAGGTAGAACGCCAACGCTCTTTTTGGATCCCGACAGTGTAGTCTCTCCGCTTCATGAGAAGGATGTGGGGGTGCATAAAAAGTAGGCAGGGTGATGAATTGGCCTACATGAAAAGGTGTGACTACTTTGGGAAGGAAGGAGGCCCTCTTGCAGAGCACCACTTTGTCAGGGAAAATAGACATAAAAGGGGGCTTTGAAGAAAGAGCCTGAAGCTCACTCACTCTGTGAGCAGAGGTGATGGCAACAAGAAATGCAGTTTCAAGAGTAAGGAGCCACAAAGGCTCAAAGGGAGCACACATCAAATAAGTAAGAACAAGATTGAGGTCCCACTGAAGCATGATAAGTGGAGTGGAAGGAGACAAATGGGTGAGCCTCTTAGGGAATCTACCCACAATAGGAGACTTAAAAAGTTAAGGCTGGTCTGGCAATCTAAGAAAGGCTGAGATAGCTAATAAGTAACCTTTAAGAGTGCTCCATTGATTATACTATGCCTAATGGGTTGACCTGCAAGTTGAGCAGCAAAGTGTAGTTGTCTACTCAGCTTCCTCTATGTCATAATCGATGTCCTGAAGAAAGCAACGAAATGCTGGGACTCTATATCATGAGTTGAAGAGCGCACATTGAAGACTGGACTGTTGAGTCCCTATTTATCTTTTTATTAGCCATTTTCACCAAAAGATGATTAGGTTGTCTGGTAAGAGCTGATGGCAGCACAAAAACACACACCACAACATACATATACATATAAACCCATAGTCACAGAACATACTGGCAGAATATGAAAGAACTACACGTAATGTCAATTTATGCATACTTTCAAACTTCATTTTTTAAGCCCGATTGTAGTTCATCATATGTGTAAATACGTATGAATATGGAATTTCTATAGTAGGAAACACGCCACAAGACAGGGGACTGGTGTACATTGTCAAAGGCAAGCATAAAGTCAACAAGTAATAGAAAAGGGATTTATGTTGTAGGCAGTTATTTCATTGTGATGTGGGTTTCTATAAAGAGTTTAGACTTCAACACTTTCCTCAATTGGAGCACCATTAGGCAGTTTTGATGGATATGAGGATGTTGTTCCAGATTGTAGATGCATAGGTGGAAAAGCCCTGTTGTCTTGTTTTATCTTTTTTGCACTTCTTAGTCTGCAGTCTGATCGTGTCCTTGCTGTGCATGTGGAAAGAACCTTCAGAGGTGGTAAGCTTGTCTGCAAGATATGCAGGGTGCTGAATGTGATGGCTTTGTAAATGATGCTGCTGTGTTTGAAGATGGTGCTCGCTAGCAAGGGCAACTAATGTAGTTCTATGAGAATGGGGTTAATGTGATCATACTTCTTCAGGCATTAAATGAGACATGCTTCAGGCTGTAGGACTCCCCCTTAGGAAGGGGTCTTCCATCTGGGGGCGGGCCCCCATAGGGGTGCCTCAAGTGATCCCAGGGGGGTGGCACCAGGTCTGCTGAAAAGTAGTATTATGCTGACAACAGGGCTTTGTTTTAAGCTGAAAAAAGAGCAGCAGGAACTGCTCCGCAGTGGGCCATCACTATTATGTTTTGTCATTTATATCCAAGCTGGGAGTATGTGTCAAAAAGGGACAGACTCCAAATACTTTTTAAAACCCCCAACCCCACCCCCACTTCTAATATTAACACTGTGGATACTTTTATATGATAGTAAGGCCTGCCTGACCAGAACAGTTTGGCATTGTTTATTTGATTGCATTTTAAAACAATAACATAACTTGACTGTAATGTTTAAAAAACATTCCAGACATATGTAAACATTGCAATTTAGTAGAATAATTGTGAATAATGCAATTTAGTAGAATAATTGTGAATAATTTGGAGGGAGGGGCCAGATTTGTTTTCCCCCATTAGTGCTGGACACTGCATTAAAAGGTTTGAAGACCACTGCCTTAAGGAGTGTCATTGTGGACTCTCGGAGGATATACAGTAGGGCATTACCACCATCGAGATGTGAGAGTACAAGGGCTTGAACAGCCAGGTTGAGGTTGTTTCCTGGAGGAAACAGTTGGGCTTTCTTTAGAAGAGAGAGGTAGTACCAGTCTGTCTTTTTGTTTTTTTCCCAATGTGTTCCTTGTGAGTGAGGTTAAAGCCCATTGTGAATCCAAGTTACTTAACATTGGGTGAAAATTGGCCTTCGAAGGTGCTAAGGTTTATACTGTATATTGTTTGTTGTTCTTGGAAAATAATAGGAATTCTCTTTTGGTATGGGTGAGCTTCAGGTAGGTGCTAGACATCTTGGTTTGGATGATGTGCAAGCAGTGTTTTAGGCGTTTAATGTCTGAAGCAGAGGATACTTTATAGTAGAGTTATATATCATAATCATTGTGTATCGTGTCCTATGCCTTGTTCATCTTCTGAATTTCCCTCTTCAAGTACCTTACATTTGTAACCTCAAAAAGGGTTAAGTGGTTATTCTACATTGGTGTTAACTTGTGTAGTAATGGAACAGAAAAATTAAAAGAAAAATCATTACGTTTTTAAGCATGAGCAAATAACTCAATGTTTAATGTTCTGATGATAATCCTAGATTCAAAAGAGTTTCCAACTCTTCCAACTTTAACTTTGCCTTTCTGTGATGTCTCCTCTCCCTGCTCTCCTCTAGACTGTTTCATGCTCAAAGGCTAGCTGGTACCAACCTTCTTTTCGTTGTTGCGGAGAAATCAATGTGCAGCCAGTGTGAGTCATCCAAATTGCCTCAGGAAGAGACAAGATGTATCCTTTACTGTGACTAGCCGTGCTCAAAATATTTTGTCTCCACTACCATATGAGATTTTCTGGATATATGCAAGTTCATTTTGTAATGGTGTATGAATCTTGAAAATAATATGGGAAGGGAAGCAACAGATGATTCTTGAGACTAAGGGCCAGATATAGCAAATGTTTTTTCCCATTCTGTGTCAATAGGAAAATGTGTTCGTACATATGTCCCTAAATGTTAGAATTGTATGAAGGAGCAAACTGCATTTGAAAAACATAGCTTGTATTGTACACTGATTTTTCAGCCAAACAGCAAACTTAATGGGCAACACTATTATGAATGAAAACTGAATAAAGTCAGTTCGGAAGGCAAGCCATTTCAAGAAATACACTTATTGGTGTGAAAAATACCACAATCACCTCGAACCTGGTACCTGATCCTGAGTCGGAATGGAAATAAAGAAGAGGGTGTTGGTAGCATAGAAAATAACTAACTAAAAACTGGAACTAATTCAGTGAGAAAATAAAATAAATGTGCTGTCACAATGGCCTTTTGAATAATTTTAAAGCAATGGTTTAAGTACTATGCAAAACTGAAGAAGGAATACATAAGACAGAGAAGTCGACAATCAGTAGAAATGGTAAAGCAGTAAGGAGGAAATCAGCATTTTTCTTAAAAGAATGAAGAGGGAGAGGTTGTCACATCTAGGTCACTCATCTGAATTTACAGGACTTCTGCGGAAGCATAGCTCTTCCACAACTTCCCCCCAAGGTTAATCCTTACTATTAGATGAGCCAACTTACACCAATGACAGATCCTAGGGGCATTGAGGCTGGGAGGGAGAGAGAGAGCGAGGGAGGTGGTTTGGGTGTATCTGGATGTCATGAGGAAAGAACGACTGGTATATGTTGATCCTTTTAAGCATGACACTTAGGTGATAGTGGTGAGGCACACTCCTTCAGCCAGGAGAGGTACTCTGTGACAAAAGAACAAGTTATTTGTGGCTTACCCCCATAATCCCACAGTTTACCCTTATAAAATTAAATTCAGGCCAATACCTCTTCTTTTGCAAAAAAGGTTAATTTACAGTTTTTGTCTGCAAGTCCTTGAGAAAATATCAAACAAGAATTAGAGTAAGAAATCTGAATCCCATTAGAAGTCATTTTTTCTTGTTGTTCTGCTAAAATAATGGTTGTACAAACAAAAACAAAATACCAGACTCTTTGGCAGGAAACAAGGCCAGCGAGAAATAGAGGCCTTCAATTTATTGCTCAGCAATGCATGTTGCTTTTACAAAAATACGAGGTATCTGTACTTCATTAAATACAGTTGTTTAGATTGCACGCAACTAAAGTGCATGGCATGCTTGTTAAAGTAAACATTGAGTGGAGCATGTAAAACAAAGTACACAGCAGAGTAAATGTCACCTGGAAAATAGTGATTGCAATGGGGAACCTACAGCACAGGCAGACCGGGTTATGACAGAGTTGATACAACAATTTAAAACATATAAAACGTCAGCACAATAGAATGATGGGTAAAAGAGCAAAAGAATGGAGAGGTATAGAATATCATGTCAGGTCTAGTCGAGGAAACAAAGACCTTCTCAGCTCTAGGCAATATTTTCTAACTTCACACCAGGTGAAATTTAGCACACCCTGCCTACAGGTCTATTGGGTGTGCAACTGTATCCTAGCCAGCAATGCTTTTTAATTTTTTTTTTTAATGCTGCTATATTTCAACAAAACAATATTGCTTTTTTCTTGAAATTGAGGTGCTCATCTGGCCATAAAAGAAAAATGCACATGGGAGGAAGACGATAAGGAAACTGTGGACAGAAATGCAGCAGTAGAGAAAGGATTTAATTCTGGAAAAGAGAGTGGGAATATTAAAAAGAGAGGGCTCATGGGAATTTCCCCTGACATTTTAAAAAACAGTTTTCAAGAAGGCTATACGCAAGCCAGGTTAACAACAATTGAAGAGTTCAGAATTATGATTTCTCAAAAAAGATTGCCAGGTCGATCTTCTTCAAGACTGATTTTAGATTGAACCCGTAGATCTTGTTTGCATGCATGCACTAACAGATGTACATGTGTGTTTTGAGCTATTCAGGCCAGAAATCATGTTCAGTTGCACATTCTTCACAATGCCCAGCTTTTTATAAAAAACAGACTCCAACTTACCACGATTAGGTTGATTATTGTTATCATATCTTGAAGTGCTAGCCTGGCACTTCAGTTCTGTCTTGTTAGTATACATTAGTTAAGTATGTTACAAGAACCCCCCTTTCATTCTATGGAACTTACTTTAGCAAACTTAATGGCCTCACACTCAGTTTTCATTGTACTTAAATGACAGGTATTCTAAAGTAGATGAAGCTTCACAGAATGTCCCCAGAATAGAGAGCTTAAGGTTTCAACTCTGCTGTACAAAGATGGTTCAACATTCCTTGCTCGTAGACTGAAAGTATATTGTAATAACACAAACCTGAAACTCACTGTGGAAACAAATACAAGATGGGTGGTGCATGGGAGATTTCAGCAAAGAAAGAGACTCTTCCACACTGAGCTGCTGCCTAGAGTGATAGTGCAGAGGTCGTCACAACACTACTGAATGATTACTGGAAAACTATGAAGAGAAGCACATGATGATAATGCCTTAGAAATCAATCAATCAAGCAGGAATTTCTAAAGCGCACTACTCACCCATGAGGGTGCCAACATGATCATAACATCTCAGAGCAAGAACATACTATTTCACAAGGCACGATAAGAGGGACAATGCTGTGTTGAAATTAGGGACCTAGACAGAGTAGTTTGCCTTTTGTTAGTGCCAAGAATAGAAGGATTTTCCTTTACTAGCCAATCAGTTCCCTATAGTTGCTTGGAAATCCAAAATTGGCGACTAATTCCTATCTGACAAGTCATCCATGCCCCCCACAATGATCTATATTAAAGAGTGAAATGTCATCTACTAAATATTTGTTTAACAACACTTTGAAAGAACCTGAGGTGATTTCTTGTAAAAAAAATATATTAAGGAAGCCATGAAATTTGTGAATTCTTCAGACTTTTATTTTCCAATGAAATTGTTAATCCTTCTGTTCTACTATCACAGAACATGCCCATCCTAAAGAAAAGCATAAGGAATAGATGAGGTTAGAGTGACTAAGACCAATCTGCATTCAGAGGACCACTGACTTAAGATGACTGATTGGAAAACTCTGGACCTTTGCCCATTCCTCTTCTAGATATTGTGATCTTGGAAAGCCCTGTAGCCATGCTTGTGAGCTTCTTAGCTGGATGCTGGTCTGGGAAATATCATTACATACGGCAGCCCTATCTACTCTGCCTTCCTGAGTAACATTTTTTTTTCTACCCACTAAAATCCTTTTCTAAAAAAAGATTGAGCAGCTGGTGTTTGGAAGCTGCATACAGAGAGATACAACATTTAAATAGGTCAGTTTTGAGCATTTGGGGATCTACTGAATGAGGACTTGCTCAACCTTGATAGTACATCAAGAGCTTGAGATTGAGTATCTCGAGGATATTATTAAACTAGTCCCCTCGCCTTGTGGTGTGCGGTATGGGCGAATTTGCACACTGGCTTTAACAGGAAGGTCATCCTTGACTGCCTCTCATGTGCTAGGGGCTTGAATATCCCCTGGTTTCATTACATTAATGCAAGGGTGCCTAATCTGAGGAGGCTGGATGTTTTTCCAGCCCTTCTGCAATGTCTAGTTCAGATCTAGCTTGAGTTAAGAAGACCTTAAAGCTTGGAGACACCAGCAGAGGGAGGAAACTGAAATGACAAAAATTACTGTCAGGGATTATGCGAAGCTCCAGACCTCTCTAGTACTGAGGCCGTATCTAGAATGGGTTGACATGAACTGTGACAGAATGCTTTTAACCAGATTTAGACTTGGCTTAGTGAGGTGACATCTGGGTTCCCCCCTTGGCCATTTTGACTCATGTAACATTTTAGTCTTCGTGTGATGGTCCTCCCCTCAGAGTTTGATCTGTTTTACCTTTTAGTGCCAGTTTTACACTGCCTACACTAAGAGGTTTTTAATTCCTGTAATTAGGGACAGTGTAATTGGAAGATGTGGTGATGCTTTGGTTTACCTGCAACAATTAAATTCCCCCTCTCTTTGTGCCGGTATTTGCACTTTCCTAAAATGTGTTATTGCCAGAAGAAAATCAATGGTATTTTAGCCACCGGTGCTTTAGCCACATAGGCTGAAGTTGAATTCTTAGGTTTTTTGTTTTATTTAGGGTGTTAGCCATTATTACTCTCTTATTACACGCCTTCCTTCTGAGGGATAAGCTTGAGGGTTGCAAACTGTTTATTTGGTGAGGTTTTGCTAGTCCTATGAGACTTTTTATAAATGTATAATATATCATGCTTACATTTTGTGAAATTATGTGTTTTAATAATCTCTGTGATATTTTTGTGCTGCACTCCTATGGTTGCTTTTGCAGCTTAAACTATAGTATTGATACGAGTAGGGAAATGCGAACCATTTGTACAATGACTAGTGAGAATTCAGCTAAAGGGATGAACTGAAATTGGTGTAAATATTGTCCAGAATTATTACAATTTTCAACAGATGCACTTATCTTCAATATGGCCTTCTAGGCCCCATTTCTGACCTCCACACAGATTTTGAGACTATATTGAAAGACGTCAGTACACTGAAGTTACAAGTCACACTTCATCAAAGCCAAACCCTGCTCTCGATTATACACCCAAAAGGTCACGGACGACAAACAAACCATGCAGGAAACCAATGCATGAAGACCTGGTGACACTGAAACATCTTTGTGCCACCCATAGGCTGGTCACCACTGAGGCTAAATGCTCCTAATTACAATCTACCATCAGCGAAGCCTCCAACGGAAGTATGGAACTCTTTAAGTGTGTCAAGTTTTAATTAAACCTTATAGCTCTTCTCCTACTCATCCATTCAAAAGAGACATGCACAGCAGCAAATCAATACTTTAAGGAAAAGATTACAAAAGCTGGCAATAAATCGAAATGCAACCACTCTAAAAATCACCATGACAATCTCAGGCTTTATAACACCTAAGGGGGACACCTTAAGTACCCTCTCCTATGATGAGTGTCAAGATATTATATGGATTACAGGCATTGAAGGAATTCAGCTGAATGTCATCACATCATCCCTTGTGAAGGAGACTTCTGGAAAAGCAACGTAACCTCTACTGAACAACGTAAATGCATCCCTCATCCAAGACATCTTCCTGGAAAAGCAAGTCTTCTCAGATCCTACCTTTTTCAGAAAAAAACATCATCAATTCAAATGGTATTGCTAAACATCATCTAATTACTCAACTGCACTTTTTGGGTAAGATCCTGTGAAGCCAGTTGTCAACAGTCTTCTAAATGAAGATCAAAACAATGTTCTCCTGCAAGACTGCCAGTCTGGACTCAGACCACAGTGCATTGCAGATGGCTGTCTTCCATCTGGTAGATAACATTCTTCTTATCTCCAGCAGTGGCAACCTGCCTTCTTGTTCTGCTCAACCTCTCTATGATTGTAACATTTGATGATGCTAAAGTGTTGTTCAACGCCTTTGCAGGTCAAGTGTGTTTAGATAGGTAAGAGATTTAATGTAAAGGACAGTGGTTAGTTATTCCAGGCCTGAAAACATCCCTTTCTTCTGTGTTGCCCTCTAAGGCTTCAGACTCTCACCAGTGATCTGAACTCATAGCGGCAGCTACTGGAAGTCATTTCCCCCACTAAGGACATCAGCATTCACCAATAGGTAGACAGAGATGAATTAGAAATATCACCTGTCTGCTCTATTGACTGCTGAAGTCATTGAAATGCAGACACTCACCTTCATTTTTAAATATTATCAGGCATGACATTGATCAACTAAATTACTGCCTTGTCACCAGTAAGGTATGGATGATCTATCCTCAAGCCAAAATCCAATGAGAAATAATTATTTCTAGTATCCAATGACTGCAAATATAGAGATAAATGAATGTATTACCAAGGTTCAGAACTTTTCAACAACGAAAACAATCTCTTGGCTTCCACACTGGCACCAATCTTGCCTTCAAGACACATGTTGTGGACAAAAACAACCACCTGGCACAGTTGAGTGCTACAGTAGGTGCAAACATCTTACCCGAAGCTGCCTTCGATAACATCTAATCACTTCTCCTTTTCCGTCTAGCTTGAGGCCCTCTTGACTCCACAAAAAATAGTTCTGCGGGCCATCTCATTGCATGCCTTTATAAATATCTTAGAACTCTAGTGAAAGAAAAAAATTGAATTGGATGTGAATACTATAGCTATTCATACATACATTTCACCAAGTGTAATATAAGCATGAATAGTCTGTGAAGGTATACAAATATCTAATACTAATTAGTAATATAGATAAATGTAAACTGCATATATCACCTTTTTCAATTGTACCACCATGTCTTGGGCCTCTGACGTTCTCAGTGTGTGGCTACCACATGATCTTTTGCCAGGACTGCAAACTTTCTTACCATAGTTGGTTAGCCAATGCACTGCAAGTCTGCTTCCATGGATGCATACATATCTCTTCTCTGCCTATTCAGGGAAACAGCGATTTCTTATCACGCACCTCAGCCTTGATGTTGTAACATTGCTTCATGCTTTTTAGGTCGAGCTTATTAGCACAAGGGCTGTCTGTTGCCAGGCAAATTGTGGCTACCAAAACAACCCGCCCATTGCTTAACATTGGTTGGCCTTCCTTGTCATTTTCATTTGCCTGCTTCGTATTTGTAGACCAGCTTGTTCAATGTTGTGTTTGTCCCTCCCAAGAAGAATTTCAACTTTACATTCTGTTTGATTGACTGACATCTGTACTTGTTTTTCAAGCACTACTTTTGTTTTTAGTGTAAAGCACTCCATTACAGTACATGTGCTTTCTAGTTATCTCCCCCATGTGCGTCTCTTTGCCCTGTTGTCCATGATGCTCTCTGTTGCCTGACTGCTTTTCTCCACCCTCCATCATCTTGTGCTCCTTATGTGTTTCTCCCCATTGTTTCCCCCATCTCACTCCATCTGAGTTACTGTCTCCAACACCTTGTTACTTTCACTCCAACTGTTACTTTTGTGCCCCCTCCAGCTCTTCCCCCACGTTGCTTTGGTGTCCCTCCTGTGTTTGATTTTGTTTTTAGTTACCAGATCGGTAACATTTAAAAATGGTGCCTGTGTCATTTTGTAAGTCTGTGCATGTGTGGTATGCATGCCTACAAAATGACAAAATTGGTGGTTACAAAGACTTTTGTTTTTATTTTTTTAACTTTAACTATGCTGCTGAGCGTCCCAAATGCTGTGCAGCGTGGCTAAGGTCAATTGGGTTGCAAAGGCAAGGCAGATTGGCTTTACCAATGCTTGTTATTTTTATCCTCTTCTTTTACCTTGGATACCTTATGCTACAGCGCAAGTTATTATATGAAAAGTGCTTGTGAATTTTACATGTGAGAGACATTTAAAAATGTCTCTATCCAAAAAGCAGTTGCATGAAAGATTCAGAGAGCTTGGAGGCTGCCTGATGTGAGCTGATATTATGTGACACACAATGTTACTTTGGGCCATATGTATTAGGGGTCATATGTACGAAAACTTTTTCCCATAGACACAGAATGGGTAAAATCCTTTGGTACATCTGGCCCAAAATGTAGGGATTGCGATTTCCTAATTGCGATTCTCATTGAATCGAAAATTTAAAAAATAGCAATTCCTAATGTGCACAAACATACACCTCTTAAAGCGATTCCTAGTATGTTACAAATCAACATACCTCATGATGATTATTAAGGTAGGTCAGTTTGTCACCCATTAGAAATTGCAGCCATCACAAGGATGGCGGCCTGCAGGGGTCAGCAGGCCACCATGTCTGTGATTGCATTTTAATAAAGCAATCTTTTTTTTATGCAGCCTGTTGTTTCAAAAAATTAAATTAAATGTTTAGGTTTCTTTTTTTAAGAGTAGGCAGTAGTCCATGGGAACACTGCCTACTCTTAAAAAAAAATGTGGTTCAACATTCACCAAAGGGCTGGGGTCCCTCAGGGGCCACATTCTATTTGCGAATGGTTACCACCTTCTTTGAGGTGTTGGTAAAACTGGAATGTTTTGCGACTGTAATTCGGTTGCAAAACATTTATACATACAACTGCGATTCTGTATTGGGAAGGGATGCCCTAAACATGACTGTTCCAAATACCGAATCGCTAAGCCAAATTGCTATTCAGAGAAAAACTACAGAATGGCAGTTTGATACGTTCAAATTAGAAATTGCTTTTATGCGGTCGGAAATAGCCCAATTCTATGAATCAGCCCATTTCTGACCACAAAAAAGTTTTCTATATCTGTCTCAGTGTGAATTGGCAGGTATGGTATTTTTTGTTTGCAGTTCTATATATAGATATAACAGATGCTGGACAGAATGCTGATCAAGGTCAAACATTCACCCCCAGTTACAGATCTGGGCCTAAATCCATCATTGTTTTGCTTGCCACACCATTCCAGTTTGGACCCAGCCTTATGCAAGTCAGTCTTGACTCTGCTCCCCACTGGAACAGTCCAGCCCGAACTGCCAGGCCAGGCTCTCCCCAGACTGGGAAATACACACCCTGGAACAGGTTTCAAGGCATCCTCCTCATCAGCCAGGCTAGCTTGAATCTAGTGGCATAACGAGCAGGGACCCACATCTGGGCATACCCTCCCCAATTAGGACAACAAATGCAAAAAGAATAGCTGAAGGACGGAATGCTGAACAGTGTGAAACATTCACCCCCAGTCACAGATCTGGGCCTAATTCCATAATTTCTTTGCTTGCCACACCAGTCCAGTTTGGACCCAGCCGGGTATGGCCAGACGTGGGTCCCATGCTTTCCATGCCACGAAGTCAATGCATCTGGGTAAACCGCTAAACTTTACCAAGCATTACGAAAGCTCTGGCTACCCTTAAAGGAGTGACAGTGTTTAGTGTGATGGACCTATCAGCTGCCAGGTCATGTTATATGAGGACTCTAGAGCACTTACATCTTTTATCACACCTTTTTGGGGCATGCCGATTTTAGAGACTACCATTTGGTTTAGCCTCAGCAGCTGCATGTTTCCACAGATGTATGAAGTTGGTGCGAGTAAGCATTGAATCTGTAATGTATTTCCAGAGTATCCCAGTGTATGGGAAGGACAGTTACCAGCATGACCAAGTTTTGAGACTTATGTCAACTAGAGTGAATGATAGAGGCTTCACCTTGAAAAAAGAGAAGTGGAATTTGGATTGGGGTCTCTTAGTTACCTGGGGCATACCATTTTGGGTTAAGGAATTAGTCAAAAATTAGTCTAAAAATAGAATTGGCGGATTCCATTATAGAGATGCCATCACCGAGTAACAAAGATCAGATCAGATCCTTCCTAGGCATGGCAGAGTTTTACTCAAAATTCGTCAGTCATTTTTCCAGTATGTTGGTGGAAATTCTCCTGCCCCTCACAGGCTCGCTCGTCACCAATGTTGAGTTAACACAGTACACAGTTGTGGGTTAAGGGTTTTATTCCACCAGCTGACACACTCTCCAACTTCTCCATTCAGCCCCTGTCTCACTGGTCTCTCATACATTTCCCTTGTTACTATGATATTGGAACATCACTAATAGAACATCATGTCTGTAATGTTCTGAAGGCAACCAGCCGTTTTGTGTATCACTAGGAAGCCATGAAGATTGATTTGACGGTATGAGTTTCTGTAAAAGTTACAAAACACTTTATTAGCTACTATTTGCTTGTAACATAGCAATATAGCAAAGCTTAATTTAATTGAGCTGAAACCTTTATATAGACCTGAATATGTCATGTTATCAAAAGATTCTATCTTTCATTTTGGGGACTGTGATGGTCTGCAGTTTTGTACTCCTTCCTTATCTCTTGTACTCTCAGCGGAGGGCCCAGAGCAGTGTGAACTGGTGCACAGACCTCGATATCGAAAGGGACCACATATCTGTTTTGACTATAACTTGACGGTAAGTGGCCACTGGGTTTGGTGGGTGGAACATCACTTAAGTCTATTATTGTGGAGGCAAAAAGTATTGGAAGGATGGAACAAGTATTCTTGAAGCATGAGGACTGCTATTTTTCAATGTGTTTGGCATTACTGAAGAGCATCAGGCCAGCCTGATGCAGACTGCATGAGGCTACAATAATGCAAATGGAAAACGGATATGTGTTTTGAGAAAATTGTGATAATGATGGGGGATTAAGTGTGACATCTTTGAAGTGTACGTTAACGTTGATGTGAAAATTGCATACATTTGAAACAAGATGCGGAAATCAATAGGCATTCTTGAAATTTTGATATCATTGGCACACATGTGAATTCAACATAAACAAACCAAGGAATGGAGACACAGGTGATAAACAAAACATTCACCCAGGCATCTTTCAGGTGTTAGCTCAATGCAAAGCAGCATCAGTGATTGAGTATCTAGCACAAAAGTTGTTTGGCACTCGAAAAAGGCGCTCTTTTCCCAGTGCCAAATCCACTTTGCGCCACTTTGAGTCAGCAGGTCGATACTATAGGCAGATTCCCGGAAACACCAGTACGTCTTCACGCAAAGCCCTGATAAACTAAGATAGTCTGGCAGGTTATTACATCGAAAACTAATGCCTAGTGAAAACAAGAGCCCTGCATTGAAGTCCTCCAGAACCAGATGTTGTGCATTTGTGCACTTGGGCTGGAAGGCAAAACACATTCAGTGTATGTGACTACAGAACAGAACAGTACAGAACTTTCTACAGTTGTGTATATGTTTGTACATTTTCGTACTGGAAATGTGTGCCTCCAACAGCTACTCTATGAAAGACAGTGTGCACTGTCTTCAGCGCCATGGCGTGAGCCTATGCAATTGCGTCAAAAAATGACGTTAGGTCGACGCTAACTTTTCATAAATCAGGCCCCATGTTTTCAGAAAGTACCTTCTGATGTGTGGGCCCCGATGTTTGGGAATTAATGAGATTCGGTTAAGGTGATGCACCAAGTGTCAAAAGCAGGGATAACTTATTGAATTGTAAATTGGCCTATTTTATGGTTTTGGCTCAACCAGTTGTACAATGAGGGTGAACCCAATAATTGATCAATACATTTTAAAATGTAGGAGATTACTTCTAATTAATCATTCTTTGCTATACTGAAAGTATTGTTTTGTGCATCTTCCTCAGTCAATGGTTATCTGCAGTTAATCTAGAAGGTCTCTGTTCTTTCTTTCTTCGCAACAGGAGGATACCTCAGACTGCGGGAGTGGAGCATCCTTCACAGCATCCCTGAGTCTTTTGTTGTCGCTTCAGTTTGTCGTCATCTCTGCAACCATCAGCTGGGATCCACTGCATTTGTCCTCCTACCTTTAAGTCATTTGCCACTGTGGATTCCTTATTTTGTTTCCTTATGAATTACTTTTGGTTTCTCCCCTGATTGGATTGTGAAGGCTATGGAGGGACAACTTCCTATTTCCTACACATCCTTCTTGTCATGGCAAACATGAGAACTTCTTGTGTCTTGCACACTGATGCTGGTTGCCAGGGAAATATGTGAGGCCTTCCTGTTTCCTACACGTTGTGATCTGTTACAGAGGAGATCACATGAACTTCTTGTTTCCTGTGCCCTGGTGAGAGTTACCATGACAAGTGAGCAAAGTTCCTGTTCTCCCTGCAGGCACCTTGGGATTTTTCTTCTAGTTTAACTTTGTTTCCACCTTCTTGCTACTTAATCCTGTCTCTCTCCTACTGGGATCGAAGCAAGTCAAAAGCTTGACGAACGCCCCCTAGTTTGAATAAGGGAAACACAAGGCTGTCCTGCACTGCTGTTATGCCGTGGTATCAACTTTTAAATTCTTCAATGAAAGGGAGCAGCAGTCCCACATATCTGAAAGACCTTGTGGCACCAGGAGAGAATTAATCAAAAATTGCATCCAGAAAAATGTTTCCATTGTTGCAGTATGGAGGTATTTAATCAAAAAAATGACGAAAACACAAATGAAAAGAGAAATGGTATGCTGTTGTGTTTGAGATAATTTGCCCGCAGTCTTGCCCGCATCCAAAAAAAGAGAAAAAAGGAATGTGATGGCTTGCCAAAAGAAGACTTTGATCACAATCACCTTTCTGCCAATATGACTTCTTGAACTTTAAGAAAAGAGAAGTCACTTGATGATGATTGGATGATCTCTTAGAGAGTCATCGATTCATTAAAACTTCTTCAGTGGTCACTGTGACAGTATTACTACTTCAGAAAATCACTAGATCGTGGCTTAGTTGAGTTACAACCACACAGTCATAAAATCGTGGTTTTTGCATCAGCCTCAGATTTGCTTCAGTGATATAAGAAACTATGATAGAATAAGAAAAGGTGAATACGAAATAATTGCTCAATAGTCACATGACCTAACAAAAAGTTGCATTGTTGGTCTTGTAATCCCATCATGGTTGTGTAGTAGGTCGCACAACAATGATTTTTTGTCTCCATTGCTAACTGGTCAGCTCCAGTGACATCAGCACACACAACACAAAAATGGGGAAGACTGGGCTCTGTGACTTAGGATTACTACATATGAGCTGTTAAGTACTGCAGTATTTAATTTTTGTGAAGGTTGAACAGAGTGTCAATTGTGTGCCTGGTAGACACTTCTCAAGTTGAAGGCTTGGAGAAGGTGCCCTTCCTGTCACCAGTATGGGTCAAGCACGGCCAGTACTATACTTGTGACTGGTGGACCTATTATCTGGGTTACCTGGAAGTATTGTCAAGTGATTGACTGCATGACCCATGTAAGACTGTCATCAAACAAATACTGCCATGCATCACAGTAACATTATAACAATAACTAGACCCACATTAGCAAGCTTGATCGATGTATTAGAGTGTAACATATGGATTGGTTGCGAAATCTGCTGATTCTTAGGCGCCTAGAATCACTTTAGTCCCTAGCAAATTATTTTCAATGGAATTCCCCTGTGAACCTGGATCCTCAAAACCCTAGAGAAAATTATAACCTCTTGTTTTGGGTCTAAACTCAAAGTATCATGCCCACAATGAGGTCATCAACTGTTTAGAGGTCAATGAGAATATTCCATTACCCCATCCTGCATTAGATAATTTCTCTGTGAAAATATATATGTCTTTGAAGATGGATTTACACATGTTCCTAAGGTCATTTTTCTCCCAATTTCAACAACTTTATATGGTAGAATAGAACACTGCACTTTAAAAATGTTCAATCTTCCACTGCAACCATTAGTTTTGTGCCAAAATTAGACAAACATCGGGGTATATTTACTAAAGTTTGCTCAGACATCCCAGGGCTTAGTGCAAATTCCATTTTGCTTCCAGGCTTTTAGAGCATAGAGCAAATATTTGCATTGTGTTGCGCTTCCCAAGTGCATGCACGAACGTTTAGGAAATATATCTCAATGAAAAACTGAAAGTTGTAACTCATAGCCTCCCTATGGCTAAATGTATAAATTAAAGGGAAAAGGAGGCTCTGATTTAGAAGTCAGCGGTGGGGAATACTCCATCACAAACGTCCACCGTATTGCGATTCCATTCTATCCCGTGGGGACGGTATTACAAGGACGGGATATCCGTCACCTTTGTAACAGAGTATTCCCTCTGCCAAGATTTAAATCAGGCCCTCACTTTTTTACTAAACTTCGATTTTATCTTCATGTCTCTTGCCATGCTTATGCCAATACAACCAAAGATCAAGCTGTGCTTGGTCTGTCAGAAACAGCCTCTGTAGCTGACCCACATCACCTGCATTAGGAAGCATTTTGGTCATCTTGTTTCTGTGTTTCACAGAAATTGAACCATGAACCCTTCTTGGCTACCTTTTAAAGATTCTTTAAAGGGAGGGGGAGTCATCCCCACTGGTGAGCTTCGATTAGTTTGTTCTTAGCTGAAGAGTAGTCCCTGTAGACATTACTTTCCTGGGAACCAGTTTTCTCCACAGCCAGCCTCACTGATTTACCTCAACTATGATTCAAAGAAAAGCTTCAGCAAGATTAATAGAATCATTTTGAAATTTGTCACTCAGTGTTTACACATTTGTGTGAGATAAGCACAAATGTATAAATCTACACCCAAAGGTTTCCAGGAGTACTTTATAAATGGGATTCTAAAAAGATAAAGACACTTTTGACATGCATAGCTATACAGAGTATATTTATGCAAGTGAAAATGTCTTACAGTCCCACCCAGAAGCAGCTTTCTGAAGTAGGCTCCTCCTTACCTGTGGACCACAATGGTAATCCTAGTTCTCTCTATGGCCCTGGAATCATAATACTTGTGCATAGGTTAATAGATTGATCAACACCTTGCTAAAGATGCCAAAAAGGGCTGCCTCCACTGTGACCCGCACGCCAAAGATTGTGTTAATGGATAGATTACTGCTGTTCTGGTACTGGGTTCTGCAGACTCCATACGACTAACCCACTGTTGCCTTTAAATCTGCAGTTTGCTTTTCTTTTGCTTCTATTTTTGTCTCCATTGTCAAAATGCAGATATCATAGATTGCAGTAAGAGTTCTTGGATAAAAACATAGATTTGTTTAAGTATAGGTGGTCATCCTCTTCAGTGGGCTATTCTTCATCTGCACCAATATGGCTCACTCCAATGCATGTTCCCATCTCACTCCCCAGTTCTGATTACCCTTGGTTGAAATAGCCTATTGTCACCCTACTTATTACTTGTGGCCCTTGGCAATGACTGGGCAGAGCATGTCCTACTCACATCATCAAAGAGGACGTTTGTTGTGTTGGGGGCGTGATCTCTTGTCCTTTCACTCAGCCAGCTGTCCTCCTTGGAACAGATTTGAAACCAAAAGCATTACTGCCCATTTTTCATACTGTACTGACGGAATCTATAAAAAATGTATTCACTCTCAATGAGTGTTGACAAAAAAGAGTAATGCAATGACTTAGAACAATGAGCCTGTCATTTGGCTCAATGGAATCCTCTTGAGGAGAAAGCACTCTTTGTGATGCATTCTTAGTGACTCATAAGAGTCATACATGGCCTAAATAAGAAACAGGACCTGGCACCTCACACTCAGAGAATAAGCAAGGGGATAAGCCTCACCTTCTTCTCTGCTCCACCTGAAAAGAAAGTGTTAACATCAGTGACATAGTTAAAGTCACACCATACTACAATGTATTGGCATGTAGTCAGATGTTTCACAACATGCCTTTAAAGACTGAATAAGGCCAGGCTATAAACCCATTGTTTCATGACTTTAGATACAAAACACAATGAAAAGACTGTGTTTGTTAATGCTAACTAAACCCATAATTGGCTGTGGTATCTGTTACTTTGTGAAAGGGTTCTATACTATGTCACTAGCCATTGAGGCAAATATTTTGGACGGTTGGTTCAGTAAGACATGTCAGAGGGAAGGCCTAGCCCTCCTCTATGCTTATGGACAGGTAGACAGCTCTTCCCCTTGATAATGCTCAATAGAGACTCATGCTTACTGAGCACTAGAAGGTTACAGAGCACCAACTCTTTGCTGCAATGCTCTGAAGCTCTATGGCAGTGTTTATAGAATCCTGGATTTTTATGGTCTGCCGTTCATGGTGTTACGTGTCTTGTCTGACCCAACTTGGCAATTGACCTATCAGTTTATTTTAAAAACATGTTTTTGTTAATTGTTAATATCTGTCATCATTAAAAGCCACAAGTGGTCACAGTCAAGCACCTGTGAGACTCACAGTTCTAGTTGCACACCATTTATGTTATTTTCAACAATTGCAGTTGCCCCAAGTCTGTTCTTAAAACAGGGAATTGAAATTTCTTGTGATTTGGCTAGAAACAAGACATCCGTAGCCTTTTGAAAGTGTGCAGTGATGGTAAGAAAATGAATGGCTTCATCCTGACAGAAATCGAAAGCAACATTGGGCCTCTGCACAATTCAGATCTTAGAGGGACTTGTAAGATCCTCTAGTTGATATAGAAACATTTCTTCTGGACTCTGTAGACTTGTTATCATAGGTATTGCCAAGGCCATGGTGCTTACTCTCATTACTTCACTGTGATAAATATGACAGGAAATGTAATACTTGTTTTAGGTTGCTTAAACTTCGTCGACCTTTAGCTAGTCTTGCTCAGTTGATCTACTGCATGCATACTTTCATATTTCTGTCTCTAAAAGTCACATTAGTTATACTGAATTAAAAGTCTTTATTTTGAGGCACAAGTTTATGCCCCTTACATTCACCCTGAATTCAGTACAGGGTGGTTCACCCCAAACCAGACAAGTCCTATCATCAGCATCAAAATGCTAGGCTTTACCCATATCTATCATACCTTCATTCATCTTACTACTGTGACATCTCCAGTGAGGAGACAATCTTCAGCATTCCGGAATTGTAAACTGACTAGCCAACAATGAAGCCCTTACTTCTTCACAGGCTTCCAAAAAAATATGGCCCTGGTATAAATACACCAATGGTGTATTCTATTAGAAGGAATACAAGTTGTATTAATTTCCACCAAAACAATTCCTTCAAAGCCATCTATCTTGTAGGAATAAAATATGCAGCTGTAAGGAGACTTAGCAAACTGTAGCATGCATATACATATTGAATCTCAATTTCTTTTGTTTCAACCTCTAATCCCCCCTATTAGCATGACTGATTTATGGTACGATCTGATGACATATGATGTTGGTGGAGGAAAGGCTGTCTAGAGGATCCTTTTGGAGCATTTAATCTCCTTTAAGCAATAGAAATGTCTCAGCAATTACTCTGTTCTCGAACTGGAAGCAATCATGGGACAGGCTCACATTCCTTTCTATAGAGCAAACTCTTTTGTCTAAAAGACAGATATCACTATTTGCACCTGCCTTATTATTTCTGGTTGTAAGTCTAGTTCTGATGGCACCTAACCTTTCAACACCTCCATCTAAGACGTGAATTTCCAGTTCCATATTTGCTCCATATTTGTGAACTTGAATTAGGGTCTGATACAGAACGAAGCAGAATCATCATGCTCACAATTGGTAATGTTATTAAACTTTTACCATCTACCTAAATTACACCTATGCACAGTTTGAATCCTGTATGTTATTAAGCAACCACCAGGGCGTGCAATGATTTTTCAAATAGCTAATTGAAATCCATTGTGATGTTTTAATGTGCATGTTCCATACTTTTAGGAAACTGCACTTAAAATGTGTTGGGTCATTGAAACAGCCATTTTTCAGCAACATGCTTTTAAAATGGAAGATAGTGATCTTAGACACAATTATATAATTAACAAGGCTTGCAGATTTTCATTGATTCCACGCATATAGAACGTACACAGTTTGCAAATGAGACTACTTTTCCATGCTATTTTCATCCCAAAGGTACTCTTAATTTTCCTTACGAAGCCTGAGATTACCCTGCCTGTTTTGTTTTAGAGATCTTGCTCCGCTACATCAAAAAGCGGTCAACAATCTAGATGTGACATGATCTCTTGGGTTCTTTTTCTCAACAGAAACACTGATGTAAGCTCTATCCTCATTGGGTTTCTTCTATGTATTTACAAAAGGAACCAGTTCACCAGACACTCTACAGGTAATAGTTTATGGAAAAATATTGCAGGCCATATGATAGCACTACTGAGATGCTATTAATGGGATACAGTTAACTGTAATGAAATATTGTCAGAGAGTGATGAATGAAGAAGCAACAGTTAAAGCTATGAAAATGCAAGAAACAATTGTCCATTAGACATTTAATTTTTTATCTGTTTCCCAGATGTTTCTTCTCAGTGTGTTACATGCCAATCCCAGCAAGTGTAGATTAAATATGTAGGTTTCCAGAAGTATGTCCCACTAGGGACTATCTTATGTGGTTATACAAACTATATCACATTTCTTTAGTCAAGCATCCCTTTTTCAGCATTGATTCTGGGTTTTGTTAAGCTGTTCTTAGTAACCTGTCGATTTACAACCAGAGCCTATTTTAATGCCTTCTCTTTCCCACCATCACTTTCCTTGGTTATCAATTGGCAGCTGTAGAGAATAATATAAAGCCAGATGTAAAACAAAGAAAAAGTTGATTCCTAGGTTATTATTTCCCTGTTGAGTAAGCTTTGCCATAAGTGTGAAGATGTCAATGAACCTCATTCCAGATGTCCATGACAATCTGCTTCTTACTGTGCAGAATACCATGAGTTCGTTCTAAACCTTCTTCTAGTCTAGTTTATCAGTAGTTGTGATTTTGGACTTTTCTCTGGTCTCTGTCATGAGTCCATTCATTTGCTCTGTAATTCACTAACATCAAAGCAGTAATTTTATTATTTGTTCTATATTTTCAAGGATATTCTTCGTTTGCCACCATTCAACCTTGATTCTTGGTTCAGTGTGGACTGTTGACCTATAAATCAATCCGAATTGAAGAGTTAAAGAGGTTTGGACTAGACAGCTGAGAAAGAACATGCACTCACAGTTCAGTGCCTATAACATCATAATGGTAGAACCTGTCCTGTCCAGAATAAAGATTTCACCTTTCTTTTATCAAAACATGCTCAAGGTGGTTTCACCGAGAGAAGTCATTCTTCTTATTATTGCACAAATAAGTGAACCAAAAACTGCCTTAGTTCCCACAACATGTCAATATCAACAAATGTGTTTGGGATTCATTTCACTCTATTTTTAGACACAACTTAGTGGCTGCTTTAGAGTAAACTTTCTGTAATACATTGATAATGTAAAAAAGGATCAGTGAAATATATGCTTTACAGTTTCAGGAGATTGCCTGTCTTTTTAAAAGGTTTTAGAATCAACAATCCATTTCCAAATGTCATATCAGATATTTACCTACTTCTCCTTTGTCTTGCTGAAGGGGTTTTTGAACAATTCTATATTACTTTACAAAATCAAACAAGTGATTGAGGCCTTCTACCATTAGTGGTTCATCTACCACACCCACACGACTAATTTAGCATGATTTTAAAGTATTGCACAAACCAAAAGGTAGTGAAAACTTTAAATAAGATCATATGATTATGACATTCAAAAACCTACATAGCAGGTGTTCAAATTATACCCTTTTATTGGAAGTGGAGTGTTTAGATCTGATATTTATAACACATGACTGAGTTTCTCTTAAAACCATGCAAACTGCGTCTACATTAAATAAATTGTCAAGGACCAAAACGAACATTTGGAAATTACCATGAAGATAAGCTCTATTTTGTTATTTTATGTTAGTGAGAAAGCAGTCTTATCTTAATACAGACATGACATCCATAGATGCGTGGTGTACACTACTGCATAATTTATGACATTTTTGAGATGTTATTAGGTGGAAATATTTGTGCTGTTTCCAGTCTAAGAACAAAATTACTATGAGCCGAACCTTTGCCCATAGGTTTGACAAAATTACGGTCTCAACACTGAACATATTCAGGCAGCTGTTGCCATGTAGTGTTAAGTGGATGTGAATATCCATTCTACTACTATATGTGTTTATTGTCGTAAAGGGTTAATTAGATCCACAATTTATCTTCAGAAGTCACCCACCACTGATATTTCAGGGCCATAAAATAGAATTCAAGTCATAATGTTATCCTTTATTTCATGTTGTCAAATCGATAACTCCCTAGGTTCAAGCTCTGGTTGCTTCTTCTGAGTGACATTTCTGCTACAAGGTAATTCCTAGATTGGAATTTGATTGCAGAGACTAAATAAGAGAAGCGAGTTACCCATAACTTTGGTCATCTTGAAAACTGAATGTTCACTAGATTTCCACCCACCTTCTAAAGGTTCCTATTGTATGTCATGTAATGATGTGGCATCTGCATGTCAGCTGATGGTGAGATGGAGGAAAGCCATGAAATGCATTACCCCCAGAGATTATGTTGGGATCCTATGCATGGTGCTGTCAGTTTGGGCTTGGAATTGAGAACTTTCTTTGAATTAGATATTTTTGGGTTCTTCAAGATGTGAGTTGAATCATTTTGTCTATGCAGACTGCAGGGGATTAATATCTCACACTTACTGTAAAAAATGGAATGCTAGAGTGTCTCAGCAGTACTATATTATCAATCACGCTATATGCTGGCACCCTTTCAACTGCCAAACTTTAAAACAGTTAGAACATTTTTTTAGTTCAGAGTCAACTACTTAACTTACTGTGAGTTAGCTCCGGTCCATCTTTACAGATCAGTGGCTACAGGGCCAGCTTTAGAGTTAGAGGCACCTGGTGCGATAGTGTTTTTGGTGCCCCTCATATGACCTCCTTCTCCACAGATTCCCTCACCACCATCTTCCAACAGTACCACTTATCTTTCCACAACCCCTTTTTGTTCTATAGCGTTACTCGTATTAAACTTATGGTGTCAGAGCACTTTGAATCACATGCGTTTACAGAAGAAATTAATCTTACCTGTGTAAATCAGTCTACAGGAAATTTTCACAGCGAGGATTGCTGTATTCCAATCTGCATGATACCCATTCTTTGCATCAAGCATATTAAACCATCTGTGCTACTTTGAGTCCAAACTACCACTAGAAAAAACTTCGAACTCGCCAGCAGAAACACTAATCACCTGCGTTGGTATTTCTATCATTGCCGGAAAATTGCTGGATGCAAAGAAACAGCAAGTGCTTTTAGACCAAAAGTTATTTCTATACACTGCATCTCTCCCAGGGTTAGCGGCAGCCCAACCACCCTAAATCCAGCCCTGAGTGGCTACCTACCTCAGGATGAAGTTCATTGATGGGTTCTTGGTTCCATGAATATGGTTTCAGGGTTCGTGAGAACCATTCATGTTTATCAAACCCACGCTTGTCAGTGGACGTATAAGTACCTAACTCAAAGCGGGGTTTTGGGAGACAAATAATCTGCTCACATAATCATGGACAATGTTAAAAGATGGGCACTTTAGCACAACCTGCATTTATGGTATAGGAAAAGAAAGCACAACATGCAAATATGATATGAAAAAATATAGAACACTGTCCACATACACCTGGAAAGTGGCCCTATGGAGTCCAGGCCAATTCAAGCATCCGTAATAAATATTTTAACGATGACTTGAAGGTCTATGTGGATGCCACTTTTACTACAATCTGATCTTGAGCTATTGTGTGTCAATATGAGGGAAAAAACTGGACAAGCCTTAACTACTGGGCAAATGAAAACTCTGGACAAATCATTGTCAGATTTAGGTGGTCAGCCTCGGATTCTGGGATTGCCCATCTCCCTTGCCATCTCCCTGGATTGCCTCACTCAGGGTTCTTTCTGTCATACCTCCAAACATCACCAGCAAACTGAGCCCGTGTCTGCTCGACCAGCAACTCCAAAGATTGTTAACCTAAGTCAGTTGGTTTGTATTTCCTACTGATTCAAATTGTCTAGCTGAGTCTGTGTTTAAGGGGGAGAAGGTTTCAGAAGCTTTGAGTCAGTGGTGAGTATTTGATCTTCACTTTAGTGGGTCTCTAACCCACCTTTACTCCAGAAGAGATCTGGTTTTCTCTTTCTTTATCCAACACTATCGTACACTTTTGGCATCTTTTCTGACACTATCCCAACCAGAGGTAGGCCTAATTTTACCAGAGAGTGGCACAGGTCATGGCAACCATTTTCAGAATGAAAGAGTAGATCTCTGTTACACTAGCAAAACGTAACCAGGGATCTTTTCAGTCTCTACTATGCCAGGTTTGACAGAGGACAAGAATGAACTGAAGCAAGCTCTCTCCCCACCTGGAGCTAGCACAGACCAAAAGAGCTCCTGCCCCGGCTTCATACTTGACTGATGCTAACATTCTGAGAGGCGGCCATGTTTGTGCCTCTGCATAGACTTTTGGGAGCTGTTGTGTAACTAAGAAGTGCGGGTCACTCGCCACTCCGTGGGTGATGTGTACAATTGAGTTGCTCCTTATTCACAACAGCATAGAGTTTCCCTCATCTGATGAGGACTAGCATGGAACAAGTGCTGCCCATCTTTGTCAGAAAAAACTTGGTTTTCCCCTCTCTTTCTGACAGTGCAGTGCCATGTCTATTGTTACTAGCATATACTGAAGATGAGCATTTACCTTTCAGCAGAACCTCACCATCTTGCTGATGTGAAAGATCCTGGTCGGTTTGACCAGGATCCTTTTGATGAAAGCGTTCCCAAACACCCGACAGGAGCATTTCTGTCAAAACTGTAACGTTGAGCAGGCTGCTGTGGCATGGCCGCCCAAGCAACACTAATTTTGTTTTATAGAAACACCAACAAATTGACATTAAAAGTAAGAGGCATAGTTAATTATTTCTGTAAATCTCTCCTTCTCCTCACTTTTTTTTGTTTTCTGTGCCCTTTACTCAATAGTCAAAATGTGGATCCAAACTTTAAAGAGAGATATTCTATCTTCGAGGATTTTATCATAAATTGTTGACCATGGTTCTTCTTCATTGCGAATGTACTTAGCCCAGTAATTAAAATGATCATTACCCAAGTTGATGTTGTGAAACAGATAAGATGTGCTTGGGCACATATTTTTTCTCATTGTGCTTATGTCACAGACTGTAAGAAGGAGAACATGGCTCTTGGTCCTCTTCATCCACTGACCTACCTATAGATACCTCTGAAGACCTCCAAAGCGGGGCAGGATGTGGGGATCATGGAGCCCAGATCATGCCAAGATCCATTTATCACAAGTCGGTATCCTTGTTGCTTCTCAGTGGGTATGTGTGCGTGCGTGTTCGGTCCGTCTCTTGGGAATGTGTTTTTTAATTTCGACAGATTGCTGACTCTGTGTTAAACCTGGAGTGTATGTGTAATTCCGTAAGTCTAGTCAGGTGTTCATTTGACAGAACTAAAGTACAAAAAGTATATACATAACTATAAATATATATATATTTAAAGTAGAAATACACACCAAGGAAAAACAATAGTCAACATTGCTGGAAACTCTGGCCCATTCTCCATCCAAGAAGGACAATAGCAGCCTTCCCCTTACCGCTGGAAAATGTTCAGTTTGGTTTCCTTCTGTTTTGTACAGGAGCGTGACCTAAAAAAAAAAATCCAACTGAAAAACTGACAAAAACTTTGTAAGATATTGTGCGTGTGATTCCTTGTAAAATATTTTCAAATGGTTTATTACAGAGGATCAGTTATTAAAAAATGTGCATATTTTCACTTCACAAGTCGTCTGTCTTTTTTAGTACTAGTGGGATTGGATGGGGTTCAAACCAAACTCAGAATTTCTCCTGGAAATGTACCCCGGGCTTTTGTTAACCTCAGGGTTCGATGACTTGGAGATCAGGAATGTACTGTGTCCATACAAGACTAAACCAGGACTAAACTCAGTGATTTCTAACACACACGGTTACTTCACTGGTTATATATATCTTTCAGGGATCATAATGTGTCTCCCAAATCTGCAGTTCAGCAGTTGTTTACATGCTGATATATTGTGGGATTTTATCTGCAAAAAGAACTTTTGGTGGAAAATATATGGTGATATTTTGTCAGCTAAAAAGTATTATTTGAGATCTTCTGCATGTGGTAGTTAGTGTGCTTCCTTGGACCTTTCCAAAGATGAAGCCTTCAATTTACTAACATTTTTGCAGGCACTCGTGCAGTCTTATTTAATTCTGCAGGAGCAGGCCTTTAAAACGGTCAGCATATTTATGCAAATATTTGTGTTGCACGAACGCCTACTCAAAACTTTAGTAAATGAGAACCCAAGGTGCATGCATCTTAATGATTCCGATTTTTTTTTGCTTCTATACACAGTGGGGGTCATTTTGACCTCGGCGGTCTTTTGTCAAAACCGCAGAGGGACCGCCGTGCTGAAGACCGCCAGTGGTGGCGGTTTTCCACTCGACGTATTATGACTGTTGGCAGCTCTCAGTCCTTTTTCGGACGGAGAGCCGCCAACAGCCATAGTGGCGGTCGGCAGGGAAGTGGAGGTTGCTCCACCTCCACCGCCACGTCAACAGAACACTGCCCCCTAATCACGTCCTGTGATTCGGCGTGGCGGTGTTCTGTTGACGATGTGGTGTCGGCGGAGCAGCCCCCATGGATCCCGTCCCCTCCCGGAGGATCGACGGACCAGGTAAGTCGATCGTCCGTTAGGGGAGGGGGTGGGGGCGTGTTGTGTGTTGTGTGCGTTCATGGGGGTGTGTGTGTGTGTGTATGTAGAGGGGGTGTGTGAGTGCGTGTATGCTTGCAGGGGTGTTGTGTGTTTGGGAATGAGTGCGTCCATGTCTGTAGGTATGTCTGTATGGATGTGTGCGTGTATGTTTGAATGTGGGTGTGCGTGTCTGACAGTGTGTGTGGATGTTGGCATGTATGTCGGTGTGTGTGCGTGTATGTGTGTTGGTGGTGCCTGCGTGCGTGTTGTGTGTGAATGAGTAATGTGATGTTGGGGATCGGGGTGGGGAGGGGGGTCCTGCCACCTTTGGGGGGTGGCAGGCGTGGTGGGGGGTGTAGGGGAGGGAGTCGGAGTGTGGGTGGGGGGGACGGAGACCCCTATCAGTGCCAGGGAAGGATTTCCCTGGCACTGATAGTGCTTACCGCCATGGATTTCATGGCGGTTCCAAACCGCATGAAATCCATGGCAGTCAGCCGGGTCCAAATACCACCGGCAGTATAGTGACGACCGCCGGGCTGGAGCCCCAGGTCTCCAGCCCAGCGGGCGGAAGGGAGAAGCGGCGGATGACCATGGCGGTAACCGCCATTATCATAATTGCAAAAATTAGACCGCTAGCCTGTTGGCGGTCTTACCGCCGCTTCTCCGCCGTCCGCCAGGGTCGTAATGACCCCCAGTGTCTTTTGGCTTTTCTTTACATCATAGGTACTCACAAACATTTTTGCAGGGGACAAAAAGTTTGGTCTGTGATGTGACAAGGGCTGCACTGATAGCAGCAGTGGCGGTTGGGGATGCGAGGAAGGGGTTTGCAGGGTGGTGGTTGGTTGGGAGAAATGCGGGTTCACGGCAAATACATCTAGTGGCAGAATTGCACAATGAGAAACCAGAAAACCTGTGATTAATCCCGGCTTCCCCACTGTACCAAATTGTGTGATCCCAGGCAATTGTTTTATTTCACTTTCCCTCCTTTTTCTTCATTATCATTCATAGGAGCACCTCAAAATACATGACTTCAGGATGTATGCTGTAGAAAACCTTTTTCTGTATTTGATTTAATAAAGTGTAATGCTGTTCATGTATAGTAATAATCCAGGCCATCCAGAGAGTACACATAATTGACTCGCCCCTCATTTCACGATTGGCAATGTTAGGGTGGGGGGGAGGTAATATTTCTGTATTCATGTTTGGAAACTATCACTTAAAAAAAGACATTCTCAATGCACTGGTATAATCTGATGTACAAAAGTGAAACAGCTTTGTATGTTAATGAAATACACTTTTTGAACTGCGAAGAAGCTTTATCATATTTTTACACTGTAGCTGCAGGATGTCTTGAATGCATTCCTTAACAGAAGTTGTGCAGGACTTCCTAGTTACTATGTTTTTTTACATCAATTAACCTTTACATAAATACTTGCCTGTTTATTTAATTTTTTTAAAGTTTTAGTGCGGAGTCGAGTAAAGTGTAAATCAGTGCTGCAGTCGACCAGGGGGGCGCATATAAAGGTCAGGATGGCCAATCCTGCCCACGAGCGTACTTTAAGTATCAATGCTTTACATCATTGTACGAAAGTACCATCTTGCCTGGCATGTTACCCCCATATTTCACTGTATATATGTTGTTTTAGTTGTATGTGTCACTGGGACCCTGCCAGCCAGGGCCCCAGTGCTCATAAGTGTGCCCTGTTTGTGTTCCCTGTGTGATGACTAACTGTCTCACTGAAGCTCTGCTAACCAGAACCTCAGTGGTTATGCTCTCTCTTTACTTTCTAAATTGTCACTAACAGGCTAGTGACCAATTTCAGCAATTCACATTGGCATACTGGAACACCCTTATAATTCCCTAGTATATGGTACTGAGGTACCCAGGGTATTGGGGTTCCAGGAGATCCCTATGGGTTGCAGCATTTCTTTTGCCACCCATAGGGAGCTCTGACAATTCTTACACAGGCCTGCCACTGCAGCCTGAGTGAAATAACGTCCACGTTATTTCACAGCCATTTACCACTGTACTTAAGTAACTTATAAGTCACCTATATGTCTAACCTTTACCTGGTAAAGGTTGGGTGCTAAGTTACTTAGTGTGTGGGCACCCTGGCACTAGCCAAGGTGCACCCACATCATTCAGGGCAAATTCCCCGGACTTTGTGAGTGCGGGGACACCATTACACGTGTGCACTATACATAGGTCACTACCTATGTATAGCGTCACAATGGTAACTCCGAACATGGCCATGTAACATGTCTAAGATCATGGAATTGTCACCCCAATGCCATTCTGGCATTGGGGAGACAATTCCATGATCCCCCGGGTCTCTAGCACAGATTCGGGTACTGCCAAACTACCTTTCCCTGGGTTTCACTGCAGCTGCTGCCAACCCCTCAGACAGGTTTCTGCCCTCCTGGGGTCTAGCCAGACTTGGCCCAGGAAGGCAGAACAAAGGACTTCCTCAGAGAGAGGGTGTTACACCCTCTACCTTTGAAAAAAGGTGTCAGGGCTGGTGAGGAGTAACCTCCCCCAGCCTCTGGAAATGCTTTGATGGGCACAGATGGTGCCCATCTCTGTATAAGCCAGTCTACACCGGTTCAGGGATCCCCCAGCCCTGCTATGGCGCGAAACTGGACAAAGGAAAGGGGAGTGACCACTCCCATGACCTGCACCTCCCAGGGGAGGTGCCCAGAGCAGCTCCAGTGTGCTCCAGACCTCTGCCATCTTGGAAACAGAGGTGCTGCTGGCACACTGGACTGCTCTGAGTGGCCAGTGCCAGCAGGTGATGTCAGAGACTCCTCCTGATAGGCTCTTACCTGTGTTGCTAGCCTATCCTCCTTCCTAAGGAGCCAAACCTCCTTTTCTGGCTATTTAGGGTCTCTGATTTGGGGAATTCTTTATATAACGAATGCAAGAGCTCATCAGAGTTCCTCTGCATCTCCCTTTTCACCTTCTGCCAAGGAATCGATCGCTGACTGCTCAGGACGCCTGCAAAACCGCAACAAAGTAGCAAAGACGACTACTGCAACCTTGTATCGCTGATCCTGCAGCCTTCTTGACTGTTTTCCTGGTGGTGCATGCTGTGGGGGTAGTCTGCCTCCTCTCTGCACTAGAAGCTCCGAAGAAATCTCCCGTGGGACGACGGAATCATCCCCCTGCAACCGCAGGCACCAAAAGAACTGCATCACCGGTCCTCTGGGTCCCCTCTCAGCACGACGAGCGTGGTCCCTGGAACTCAGCAACTCTGTCCAAGTGACTCCCACAGTCCAGTGACTCTTCAGTCCAAGTTTGGTGGAGGTAAGTCCTTGCCTCCCCACGCTAGACTGCATTGCTGGGTACTGCGTGATTTGCAGCTGCTCCGGCTCCTGTGCACTCTTCCAGGATTTCCTTTGTGCACAGCCAAGCCTGGGTCCCCGACACTCTAACCTGCAGTGCACAACCTCCTGAGTTGTCCTCCGGTGTCGTGGGATCTCCTTTTGTGACTTCGAGTGAGCCCCGGTTCACTCCTCTTTGTAGTGCCTGTTCCGGCACTTCTGCGGGTGCTGCCTGCTTCTGTGTGGGCTTCCTGTCTTGCTGGGCGCCCCCTCTGTCTCCTCACGCAATTGGTGACATCCTGGTCCCTCCTGGGCCACAGCAGCATCCAAAATCCCTTACCGTGACCCTTGCAGATAGCAAGGCTTGTTTGCGGTCTTTCTGTGTGGGAACACCTCTGCAAGCTTCTTCATGACGTGGGACATCCATCCTCCAAAGGGAAAGTTCCTGGTCCTCTTCGTTCTTTCAGAATCCACAGCTTCTACCATCTGGTGGAAGCTTCTTTACATCCTCAGCTGGCATTTCCTGGGCATCTGCCCAATCTCGACTTTGTTGCGACTCATGGACTTGGTCCCCTTGTTCCACAGGTACTCTCGTCCAGAAATCCACCTTTGTTGCATTGCTGGTGTTGGTCTTCCTTGCAGAATTCCCCTATCACGACTTCTGTGCTCTCTGGGGAACTTAGGTGCACTTTACACCTACTTTTCAGGGTCTTGGGGTGGGCTATTTTTCTAACCCTCACTGTTGTCTTACAGTCCCAGCGACCCTCTACAAGCTCACATAGGTTTGGGGTCCATTCGTGATTCGCATTCCACTTTTGGAGTATATGGTTTGTGTTGCCCCTATACCTATGTGCTCTCATTACAATCTATTGTGACTATACATTGCTTGCATTACTTCCTTTTGCTATTACTGCATATTTTTGGTATTGTGTACATATATCTTGTGTATATTTGCTATCCCCATACTGAGGGTACTCACTGAGATACTTTTGGCATATTGTCATAAATATTTAGTATCGGTGCTGCAATCACAGCACCGAGACTGCACTCCTCGCCGCCACAGATGACATCAGACAGCTAATGGACAACGACGAAACTTCAGCCCTCATCCTACTAGACCTCTCCGCTGCCTTCGATACGGTCTGCCACCGCACCCTACTAACTCGTCTCCACAAAGCCGGAATACAAGACAAAGCCCTCAACTGGATCTCCTCATTTCTCTCCGGCAGAACCCAGAGAGTCCGACTCTCACCCTTCCGCTCCGAAGCCACCAACCTCATCTGCGGCGTCCCCCAAGGCTCCTCGCTAAGCCCAACGCTGTTCAACGTCTACAAGGCCCCCCTCGCACAACTGGCCCGTCAGCACAACCTCAGCATCCTCTCCTACGCCGACGACACACAGCTCATCCTCTCCCTCACCAATGACCCACACACCGCCAAAGCCAACCTCCACGAGGGATTGAAATCCATCGCCGAGTGGATGAGAAACAGCCGCCTGAAATTAAACTCCGACAAGATGGAAGTCCTCATCCTCAGACACACCCCCTCGGCCTGGGACGACTCCTGGTGGCCCACCGCGCTGGGTCCCCCCCTACTCCAGCCAAGCACACACGCAACCTCGGCTTCATCCTCGACTCCGCCCTCACCATGTCCAAACAGGTCAACGCAGTCTCCTCCGCCTGCTTCAACACCCTCTGCATGCTCTGTAGAATCTACAAGTGGATCCCGACGGAAACCAGAAAAACGGTGACCCAGGCCCTCGTCAGTAGCAGACTTGACTACGGCAACGCACTCTACACAGGCATCCCAGCAAAAGACATCCAACGACTCCAACGCATCCAGAACGCATCCGCCCGCCTGATCCTCGACATACCCTGCCGATGCCACATCTCCCACCACCTGAAAGACCTCCACTGGCTCCCCGTGGACAAGAGGATCACCTTTAAACTCCTCACCCACGCGCACAAAGCACTACACAACGCCGGACCCTCCTACCTGAACAACAGACTCAACTTCTACGTCCCCTCCCGCCAACTCCGCTCTGCCAGCCTCTCCCTCGCCATCGTTCCCCGATTCCAACGCAAGACCTCCGGCGGCAGATCCTTCTCCTACCTCGCCGCCAAGACCTGGAACTCCCTCCTGACCACCCTGCACCAGACCCAGGACCTCCTCACCTTCAGGAGACTCCTCAAGACGTGGCTCTTCGACCAATAGCAGCAGCCCCCCCCCCTCAGCGCCTTGAAACCCTTATGGGTACATAGCGCGCTTTATAAATTTAATGATTGATTGATTGAGTATATCTGTGTATTGTGTTTTCTTATGATATTGTGCATATGACAGTAGTGGTATAGTAGGAGCTTTGCATGTCTCCTAGTTTAGCCTAAGCTGCTCTCCATAGCTACCTTCTATCAGCCTAAGCTGCTAGAAACACCTCTTCTACACTAATAAGGGATAACTGGTCCTGGTACAGAGTGTAAGTACCCCTTGGTACCCACTACAAGCCAGGCCAGCCTCCTCAAAGCTCTTTAATGTACACAAATTTCAGAGCTGTGACCGGGTGCTTCAACTTGGTGATACCTGAGATTACAGTGGCAAAGTCCATTTTTGTGGACGGTATTCATATTTGAATTGGCCACTGGGAATAATCTCAATCTACATCCTGTGTTTTCTTGTCGCTACAATCCTGATCCTCCTGCCAGGCTTAGCTAAACGTTTTGTGTCCTGTTTCTGTTTTTCTTAAGTGTTCTTTGAAACCGAGGACTCTGCACGCTGTTTGTGCTTAGTGGACATTGCGACCCCGGGTACAGGTGCTGTACCACGGCAGCGTCATCTGTTTCTAGGAGACAGTCAACGCAGTCTGGGAGCCTTTATTGGGTCTTGAAATTCACCCGGATCTGCCTGAGTAGCACCCAGCTCATCGACCATGTGCACCCACCAAAGCAACAAAAAAGAAACATCTCTTAAGGACATGTTCACTAAACCTTCTGCACAGAAGAAGGTGGAGAAGCAGCAGCATTGAATACCCAACCTACATCAACTTCAGGTGCGGGGACTCAGGAAGGTCACGCACCGGTCACCCAGTCCTTCTTCCAAAGCCTCTTTGGCACTCTGAGACGATTTAGCAGCCTTAAAGAATGACATAGCAACATAAGTTAAGAACAGGAAAAAGTGCATTGATGAGCTGAAACCAGAGACTCAACACTTTGGAGCACGCAAGTGATACAGGGTAAGTAAAGCTGGAGAAACGCATACAAGAATTACTAGAACTGTGGGACAAAAACACTGACCTCCTCTACAAGCTGGAAGACCTTGAAAATAGGACTTGGTGTTCTAACATTTGTATTAAAGGTGTCACACTACAAGCAGACCCAGGGAGACTTGAAGAGTATGTCACCAACCTGTTTCGCCATGTTGTGTTTGACCTTACAGACAAAAATAAATAATACTGGACTGCACACCTAGAGCAAGGAGGCCATCCAAATCTCCTGGTACACCTTTGGCGACTACCTCAGTTGACATTGGCCCAGCAGCCTTATAAGATCAAGCACCTATCACTATCACACTGCAACTACCCCCGGGGCACTGCACAAAGGCACCTGGTACTTAAATCATAAATTGCTCACAAATGAATCTAATATCACTGAAATTGCAGATCTCAAACACACTTCTTGAACACTAACGATACACAGGAGACCTGTGTAGCAGTACAGTGGGACACATAAAAGCAGTCATTCAGGGCCACTTCATTGCTCTCTCCACCAGACTTAATGGGGAGAGGAGAGATAAACAAGCTTGTCTAGAGGAGGAAATAAGGGACCTAGAAGAGGTACATACACATACCAGCTCCTTCAAATATGAGGGTATCTACACTTTCCTCCTCCCTCCCATATGCTATACCAAGTCACCCTCACATAAAAGATGGGAACAGGAATTTCAATATACCTTCACACCGAATGGATGGTACAACATCATTCACAGAGCACATGAATCTGCATGTAGCACTTCCAGCAAAGAAATGTTCCTTAAAATAGCCCATTATTGCTACTACACCCCAGCTAGGATAGCCCAATGGCAACTGGGTGGAAATTCAACCTGCTGGAGGCACTGTGGACAGACAGGCACTCTGACACATTTGCTTTTTGCAATTTTACGAGGGGGTTTTGCCGGATATAGATGAGATACACAATCCCGAATTGCTGTGATTCCCTAGCTACATCTTACTAGGCCTCCCATATGCACTAACCTATCCCTTAAAATCAATACGCGGGCATGCTATCACACTAACACTGGGTGTAGCCAAGCAAGTTTTGTTGTCCCGCTGGGGTACAAACGTTGTCCTGACACGGTTGGATTGGCTCCACAAACCATGGGAATTTCGGGGAATGAAGAAACTGACTGCCGCAGCCATCCTAAAACACAGCCTCGGTTTGACAGAACAATGTTGCATACAATTTCTATCTGGTGAGTTTAGAGAACTGATTTGCCCACTTCATCTCAGGATACTCCACCTCTTGCAACTGGTACACACTACTGCTTGATATGTAGGACTGACCATTCCGTACCCACTCTCACACAAACCTTAGCTCTTTACAATACATTTTCTAGACCCTGTTGAGCCTTAGATTCCATCTCTCTATCCCTCCCCCTACCTGTCCCTCCCTAGCTTCTCCCTTTAATCTGTGATTGTCCTGACTTTTGTTGCCCCCCACTGGCCTATGGTTGTAGGTGGGTTGTTGTTGGACAGTGTTCTGACTTAATACAATAAAAAGATATAAACCTAAAGTGTTCTTTGTTTTGGTTAATAGGCAGGGTGATGGGATACATTGGGGTAAGGGGGATAAGCAGGAGCAATGCAGCTGCTTTGGCATGGGCCCCAGTTAGCCGTGCCCTGGTGAAGCCACTGCATGCTGCTCTTAGAATGCTCCTCGATTGTGGACAGCAACCACCTAGGAATTCATAAAGTGGCCCACTCCATCTCTGCTTATTCAGCTCCGATAGAATCAGGTTATATTGTAGATTTATTAATAAAATATGAACTTTTTAGGGAGGGCAGTTTAGTGCATTAACATTTTTTAGCCATTCTTTAATGGGCAGGGGTTTGTTTTTTGGAGAGAGGAGTATCAGTTCAGTCTTATTGGGGTTCAGTTTAAGGTGGTTCGTGTTTAGCCAAGTTTGTATCTTAATTAGTGTGACATTAAGATGTTGCTGAGCGATTTTATTCTGTAGTAGAGAATAAGTGCGAGGGGTTCCATCAAAAGATTGAATAGGGTTGGTGAGAAGGATTAATTTCCTTTAATCACCACTCTACTAAATTGGGGAGGAAGCACCCAACAATTACTTTATTGACTTGGCACTGGGAACGTTTTTGAAATCAAGAAAAAGGCAGGAAGATTGGCAACAGGAAGATTGGCACCTCCCATAATTCAGCAGTAAAATGAGGACTACCCTGCAAGCTCATCAAATAAATGTGCAAAATAATTATGACTAACAAGGGGCAGCCATCTTAGTGTGAGAGCTCCCTCAAAACAACATTAAACTTTCAACTAACCTAGGTATCAAAGCCCCACAAGAGACAGCTGTTTATTCTCCCCAGGACAATTTAACTCCCGTCAAACATAATCTACTAAGGACCATCACCCATGAATTTGCCTTAGCCTCTTATCCTAGCCCTCCAGAACTCTGACTCTAACATAGTCATTTGCACATAACTTTCACTGCAATACGCCTCCTCGAAGGGACTCTATTGCAGGGGACAGCCAAGATGCCTTACCCCTAACCCCAAACCTCACAACATAGCACTTAAGAGATTCAGCCCCAGCTCATGGAGCCTAAAATACCCCAAAAATCTCTTAAATAATGCAAGAAAAAAATGTCATGCACACCCTACTCAAACAACTTTCAGAAACACTAATAGCCGATACCTACCACAATATGAGCAATGGCAACAAGAAAACTGACCTCATTTTCTACTCTAAACACCCTGCAAAATGGAGAAACATCTTCCTTCTCCACCTTCAAATTACAAAAACAATCAAAATTCCCTATGGAAATAATCTCTCCACTACCCTTTCCCAAAACTTTAAAGGTGAGATCTGCATATCTATCTTCAAAACGGAGAACATATTTATTCAAGCAGCAGACCATCACCTCACCATTTATGACCAACACTTCTTGTCACTCCTCACCTCTTTAACACAACCAGATCCGATTCCCTGCCCTCCCCACTCCCTTACACCCTGGTGCATTTTCCCAGAAACAATTCGCTTACAGGTCTCCACCACCATTCTGTACACCATTGCCACTCCTGCGACACACGTGGAAGTCAATTAAGCTACAGTCCTATCCCCACTTCACCCACCACAGCTAATGACTACACACAGTGAGTACAAGAACACCAATCCCAATTCAAGAACGTTCAGCACTGAGCCCCCCTCAAGCACCACCCAGACTGCCATTGCAGAACCCACCCAACCTAATAAAAACTCTACATTTCCTACCTCAATGTCACCTCCCTCCATTTCCTCAAAGATCACTCACCTACTTTAGACTCTGGACCCACCGCCTGCCAACCTACTCACGGAATAGGCAGACTCCCTGACATTCTTACCCTGCTCCTGAGCATAATAGAACAAGAACTTGATTCTCTAGCTAAAGACCTCTTCATTGTAAACACTGACCTTGCAATCCAGGCCAAGTTAACACTCTGAGAATAGAGACTTTTTTACTCAGCAGTCTCACCGGCGAAACCTCCATCCCCATGAGCCAACTGTCGTACAGGGCCTACCGAGCGTTCAACCTCCAATCCTCAATGGAAGTGGAACTACTCAGGGAATCATACAACACAAAATCCCCTCAAGCGGACACCAAGCCTTCATACGCAATTCCAGTAATCATTGGCACAAATAGAATCCCTCAACCTAACATTACACGCAGAGCACCCACTCAATACAACACCATCCAAACACTGCACTCCTTCTAAAGATCGCCTTTACTCTCTAACCGGTATGCTCCTAAACTGCAGATCTGCAGTGAAACATGCCACAGAAGGTGCTGAGATAATACTTGTGGAAGAAATCAACATTGCATTCCTTACGAAAACCTGTCTTAACGAGCACTCAACCCAGCTTCTAGACTTGCTCACTCCAACTGGCTACTCCATTATCAGAAGAGATAGGCCAGGGCAAATAGGGGGAGGGCATTCGATCATACAGAAAGTGGAAACCCAGCTTAATCCCTAGAGGCCACAAAGCACTCAACCTTATAATATCTCGCTGTAGAAATCAAAACCAAAGGCACCACTCCCACCAAGTGCCACATCACCTGTCACCCACAGGTGATTGTGCACTCTTCACCAAGGAAATAACCAACCTAATAACTCTCACTAACTGACTCCAATGACATACTCCTAGGCAACTTCAACCTGCACAGGAATGACACAGAACACACCACAATCCGTAACCTAAAAAACCTTCTGGAAATCAATGGCCTCAAACAGCTCTGTAATGAAAAAATCCACAATAACGGCTCAATTTTTGATGCAATAATTACTAGAAGTGAGCTTGTCTCCCCTCATTCCATCTTGCTTATCAACTGGTCAGACCACTATCAAATACTGTTCAGTCTCAAAACACAGCACATATCCTTCCCAGCACCATCCAACAAACCCACTCACTGGGCTTCGAAAATCCCGCATATTCCATTAACGGACCTAGAATCCAGGAACCGCACCCAATTATATTCGAAGGCACTCCTTCATACCCTTGATGACCTCACCACCCACTATAGCTCATCGGTGACAGATGTTCTTTACCTGGTTGCAAGACTCAAACTTAAGAAGTTGAGAAAAATCCAATCCAGACCCTTGTTCAGCTTAGACCTTAACAAGCAAAGAAGAAAATGTAGACAGACCAAAAGGTTATGGAGACTGAGCCCCTTAATAATGCAACCTCACACTCCTAAGATCTAAACAGGTCTCCTACAACAAACACATTTTCATGAAAAAAGCAATTTTCTTGTGTAATCAACTCAACCATGTGAAGAACACACCAAGGGAACTCTTCAACATAATAGAACAACAAACTCTGCTTACCTCCAAACAAGGAATAATAACCACCAATAAACGCTGCGAAGAAATGAGTGACTTCTTCGTTGACAAAGTTTTAAAAATTGAATGATCCCTGAACCTTGACAATAGTCTGACAAATCACCGGCTCCACTGACAGACAGGTCAACACGAGAACCTCCTCCCAGTAATTAACTAAAGATTGTAAGGACCCAAAAAAAGCAAAATATAGCAAATAACAAACTTGTTCAACTGAAAAACAATGCTAAATGGACAGACTTCAAACCTATGACGGAAGGAGAAATATTTAAAATAATTGCTAGCTTAAAGTCCACAGCCTACATCTCCAATTCCCTCCCCTCCACCCTTGTACAGAACCACAACCATAATATCCCTCCATTCTGGACCAAAATCATCCATGCATCTCTTTCATCAGGCCACGTACCTGAATCTCTCCAACTAGGTCGCGTCACCTCAATTCTAAAAAATAAATACGTGGGGCAAACTCCAATGATCTCAACAACCACAGACCAATCACCAACCTTCCTTTCCCAGCTAAAACATTGAAGAAGAGTGTCCTACTTCAACTCAACCAACATATGGAAGAATTCGACCTCCATGACACTTTCTAAATCTGGATTCAGGAAAGGCTCTAGCACCAAAACTGATGTGCTCAATATGTCAGACGACATTCACAATTCTTTAGATGAAGGTGACTCCTGCCTCCTAATTCTACTTGACCTATCAGCGGCATATGACAAAGTTCATCACCCTGCTTTATTGGAGACACTCAAGAACTACACTGGTATTAATGGCACATTCCTGAGATGATTCAAGTCCTATGTCCAATATCACTCCCAACAAATAACAATGAACAGCTGCCTCTCAAAGCCTGCTTCAGTACTAAAAGGCTTACCTTAAGGCTCCATCCTCTCACCAACCCTATTCAATCTTTTGATGGAACCCCTCGCACTTATTCTCTACTACAGAATAAAATCACTCAGCAACATCTTAATGCCACACTAATTAAGATACAAACTTGGCTAAACATGAATCACCTTAAATTGAACCCCAATAAAACTGAACTGATACTCCTCTCTCCAAAAAACAAGAATGGCTAAAAAATGTTGATGCACTAAACTGCCCTTCCACAATGTCCAACTCTTTTAGGTTCTTGGGTATCACACCAGACATAAACTTGCCAAGGAAAGAGCACATAAAAAATACAGTCAAAGAAGCGATCTACACAATAAGCCATCTCAAGAAAACCAAACCATGTATTTCCCCTGATGATCTTGTGATAGTAGTATAATCCCTAGTCCTGACTAAACTTAACTGCGTCAATGCAATCCTAACAGGAACCCCTAAAAGCCACCTTGAACCCCTAAGAACAATTCTCAATGCAGCTGCCAGGCTCATCACAGGAATTAAAAGGTTTGACCTCATCTCACCCCCCCCTTAAAAGTCTCACTTGGACGATGTATCAACAAGACAGCTTGTATCACCCACAATGCCCTACATACACGAAAAAACAAATATCTAGAAACTAAACTACTGAGAGCAGGAAAAGGCCAGGCTCTGGGAAGCTCCAACTCTCTCCTTTTCATTCCTCCCATACTTAAAAAGAAATCATCTCAGGCACGCTCCTTCTCTGGAATTGCTCCCAAGATTTGGAACTCACTCCCTAAGGACCTACGCCGCAACCCCTCCTTTTCGTGTTTCAAATGGGTCCTCAGATCTCTACTACTCAACAACTACTTCAACAAAAACACAAGCTGATTTACTATCCCCCAAAGATCCAACCCTCTTTGACCATTTCTGTCGTGGAGGTCCCCTGACAATTTGATCACGCAGTCTTGAATCTGTCTCCATCCCCATTACCCAATTGCTTAATTGTTATATATTACTGTATCCTTACTATGTTACTGCTCTATTGTCCTAATTTTTCTATCTGTTTTCAACCCACTTGACTTTCATCATGTACTTCTTGTAAAATTATTCTCAAAACATGTAAAGTGCTCCAGTACTCTTGGGTCTAGCCAGCACTGCATAAAGCTCTAAATAAATAGATACCAGCGTAAATCTTGTACAGAACAGAAATGAACCAACCAACTGAAAGATTTAGAATATCAGATGGTCAATGATCAATCAGAAGTTAAGGAAAAAGATGGAACTATTAGGTTGGCTAAGTAATTAGAACGCAATATAAAAAACAAATGATGAATGGAGTGTTGATCTAGACATGGAGAACAGGGTTCAAGACTGATTTGCATATGGTTAGGTCCGAACTGGGGTGGCATGGTGAGCAAAAGAATAATGGATTAAACCCGGATCTGTTACTGGGGGTGAACGTTTGAAAAGTTTCAGCACTCTGTCGATCATCCTTTTGTGTTGTTAAAGTTGCCCTAAGTGGACTTGCGCCATTTTTTGACGCACAACCTCCATTGAAATGACTCCTGTCTTACGAAAGACAGGAGTCATGCCCCAATGCCCATGCCCAGGGGACTTCTGTCCCCTGGGCATGTTCATTGGGCACAGTGGCATGTAGGGGGGCCATGTTAGGCTCCCCTATGCCACTTAAAATAGAAATAAAAAATGACTTACCTCTACTTACCTGTACTTACCTGGGATGGGTCCCCCCTAACCATGGGTGTCCTCCAGTGGTGGGTGAGGGTGGCAGGGGCTGTCCCTTGTGGCAGGGAAGGGCACCTGTGGACTGCTTCCATGGTCAGAGGCCATTGAAATGAGCCCACATGTCCCTTAACGCCTGCCCTGAGCCAGGCATTAAAAAACTGCATAAATCAGGCTGTGTGCCATTTGTTTAGGCCCGCCCCCTCCTGTGCATCAAAATGACGCAGGAGTATAAATAAGGCGCACATGCCTTAAAGACTTTTTTTGACGGGAACCTCTACCTTGCATGTCATTAACACAAGGCGGTTTCACGCATCCAGAAAATGATGCACACTGCTGAATTTTGACGTTTGCGGGGTCGGGCGTCAAAGTATAAATATGGTGTTAGGTTTGCATCAAATTTGCGTCAAACATTTTGACGCAAATTCAGCGCGAACAAAGTATAAATATGCCCCCAAGTTTTCTGGAAAATTTTGCTTGGAGCAATGTAATCCATCAGAGGCTGTGTGCTAAAGCTGAACCAACCTTCTGCTGAAAGATTGGTGGAGTAACTCCTTCCCAAAGGAGATTTGTAAAAAAGAAAAGTGGCAACATTAAACATTTTGCTATCAGACCAGATTGACAATGTTGACTTTGGTCTGATTTGCTGCCAATATATTATTCCTTGTTCATGGTATTGAGAAGGTTCAATACTGCTTCTTTCAAAGTGAGGCTGGAGGAAATTTCCTGAAATGTCTGAGATCTTGAAATCAAAGGCAGACCACCGCACTCTAGGTCAGTCAGTCAGTCACTAACCCTTTATTCAATTTGTTAAAAGCATACAATAAATACTCACATAATCTATATTCAATAAGACCTCCGATTAAGATTAAGGCGGTCATTACAACATTGGCGGTAAAAGGCACTTACCGCCGTGCAGAAGACTGCCAGCACACCGCCGCGGCCGCGGAATTCCACCACAGCTATTATGACCCACATCTCGGAATCCAACAAAACTCACACACCCACACAAGTCCGCCACACCAAAGGTCAGTGATAAACTGGCGAAAACAAAACCGACACCGTCACGGCAACAGAAATATGCCCACACTATGACGACACACGAATCCACGCGGCGGTCTTTGAACCGCGGTATTCCATTGGCGGTACACACCGCCGCGCTCAATATACACACATCTTTACAAAACACAACCACATTGGATAAATCTAAATACACACACCTGATACACATACACACACCACTCACACACACTCAATACAATATAAAACACACACCCACATCACCCACAAACCCCTACGATCACTATTACAGACAGAAGGCAAGAGAGAGACACCACCATCAACAAACTAGCATCCACAGGCACACAACACCATCACCCACACAACTTCCGCGCACAAAACACCACACACCACTACATATCACCACACTTATCACCACACACACCACCCCACACATCACTTACACCACCCCATGGCACGGCAAAGACACCCCAGGTTCTCGGAGGAGGAGCTCAGGGTCATGGTGGAGGAAATCCTCTGGGTAGAGCCACAGCTATTTGGAGCACAGGTGCAGCACACCTCAATTGCAAGGAAGCTGGAGCTATGGCGAAGATTATTCGACAGGGTCAACACAGTGGGACAACACCCGAGAAATCGGGAGGACATCAGGAAGAGGTGGAACGACCTACAGGGGAAGGTGCGTTCCGTGGTCTCAAGACACCACCAGGCGGTTCAGCGGCAGACCCCATCTCCTCCCCCACAACTAACAACATGGGAGGAGCAGGTCTTGGTGAGTCTGCATCCTGAGGGCCTTGCAGGAGTCGGTGGAGGAATGGACTCTGGTAAGTCAAACCTTTAACTACCATATCCCTCACCCTACCTGCATGCTATCACATACCCCCACCCCTATCACTCCAACTCCTCACAAATGTACCAATATCACAAACCACCCATCCCAACACCAAGCCCTGCATGCAACACCAATGCTTGGACACCCATCACTAAAGCATGCCCACTGCATATACCCATACACCCCCCTAGACCATCATCACACAAGCCCACACACAGGAATGCCAGCACTGGGGTACACGCTCACCAACCCATTGCACACCATGACACACACAGATGCAATAATCATGCCTTTACACCCCTGCAGGACCACTACCCAACATCACCAGACAGGAGAGTCCCGACATCTCCCCTCCACCCACAGAAGAGGCCCACAGTGATGACAGCGCCTCTGTCCACCTGGATCTAGATGACCAGCCCGGACCATCGTGGGCCTCGGGACAGTCGGTTCCCCTCACACAGGCACAGGCCACCACAGACCTTCCCCCCTTTGGAAACACCAGCACAGCACCCACCCAGCAGGCACATACCTCCGTCCCCAGGACACGTCAATCAGCTGTGTGTCCACCACTACAGGGAACCCAGGATAACCCACCACCCCAACAACAAAAGGGACCTGGGGGCAGTGGCAGTGGGCACACGGTCCAGGGGACGGAGGCCCAGGAACACAGGGGAACTGGGAGGGCTGCTGTGAGACAGGGGGCGGACAGGCCAAGGGAACCCACTCTCCACGAGGCCCTCTCCTCCATCATGGGAGCATACCACCACTCCCAGGAGACGATGGCAACAGTACTGGCTAAGTTTCAGGAGACCCAGCGCATGCAGGAGGAACAGTATTTGGGGTTCAGGGAGGAACTCAGAACCATCAGCTCCGCCCTGGGCACCATCTTAGGGGTGCTGAAGGAACTACTCAACACCAGGAGGGACACTGTGGCACTACAAGGGGCCCCTGACACTAGCATGGATGATGAACTGCCCACCACCTCCGCCGGCGCTAGTGGACAGGACGCCCCGCCACAGGACCACCACACCAGCACCCCACCCCCTACAGACAGAGAACCACCCCGCAAACGGTCCCTGAGATCCAGGAACATGACAGAGCACGATGCCAAGACGCCCGCCAAGAAATGAGACCACCCTGATTGTCATCCCACTGTCCCACTTTGTCACCCTGTCCATATTGAAACAGCCCCAGCTCCACCTCCTATGCCTATATGGCATATGGGCAATGCACCTGTGAGACTAATAGACTGGACTCTGCCATGGACATTCCTCCGCCATCACCCCCACCATTTAACTTCCCCCTCCAATATTTTGTATTTAAATAAACACACCTAAAGCACCAAAAGATCAGGAGTCTGTCTGTGATTTCGAAATAGTGTATCTGCAATTACAGTGACAAAATGTTCTGGAAATTGTAATGTTAACATACCTATGTCACACAGCTCTAGTCCCTGAGGAATCTAAGCAGATGACACACGTTGGGTCCCACACCTGTGAAACTGTAAGGGAAAGTGACAACTCAGTGACCATACACTGGGTGAAATCGAAAGACAGGATAGAGGTAGAAGTGTAAAAGTACATGTAGTAGGCAGGAATGTATTCTCACATGTGTTTCACTGGAAATATTGCTGGATGACTGAGTCGATGTTCTACATGTCTTCTTCCTCTGCTTCCTCCTCATCACTGTCCACAGGCTCCACAGCTGCAACAACCCCGCCATCTGGACCATCCTCCTACAGAAAAGGCACCTGTTGTCGCAAAGCCAAGTTATGAACCATACAACAGGCCACAATGATCTGGCACACCTTCTTTGGTGAGTAGAATAGGGATCCACTTGTCATATGGAAGCACCTGAACCTGGCCTTCAGGAGGCCGAAGGTCCGCTCGATCACCCTCCTAGTTCGCCCATGGGCATCATTGTAGTGTTCCTCTGCCCTTGTCCTGGGATTCCTCACCGGGGTCAGTAGCCATGACAGGTTGGGGTAACCAGAGTCACCTAATAGCCACACACGGTGCCTCTGGAGTTGACCCATCACATAAGGGATGCTGCTATTCCGCATGATGTAGGCGTCATGCACTGAGCCAGGGAACATGGCATTCACATGGGAGGTGTACTGGTCTGCCAAATATACCATCTGTACATTCATGGAATGATAACTCTTCCGGTTCCTGTACACCTGTTCACTCCTGTGGGGGGGGGCACCAAAGCCACATGGGTCCCATCAATGGCACCTATGATGTTGGGGATATGTCCGAGGCCATAGAAGTCACCTTCCACAGTAGGCAAATCCTCCACCTGAGGGAACATGATGTAGCTCCGCATGTGTTTCAGCAGGGCAGACAACACTCTGGACAATACGATGGAAAACGTAGGCTGGGACATCCCTGATGCCATGGCCACAGTTGTTTGAAATTACCCACTAGCAAGGAAATGGTGCACTGACAGCACCTGCACTTGAGGGGGGATTCCTGTGGGATGGTGGATTGCTGACATCAGGTCAGGCTCCAACGGTGTACACAGTTCCTGGATTGTGGCATGGTCAAACCTGTAGGTGATTATCAAATTTCTTTCCTCCATTGTCGACAGGTCCACCAGCAGTCGGTACACCGGAGGATTCCGCCATCTCCTCACATGTCCCAGCGGACGGTGCCTATGAAGGACAACAGTGAGCACAGAGTCAAACAACTCAGAGGTACGTACCCACTGTTTACCCAGAACACCAATCATACACAAAAAGTGGCCTCTATGTGTGTTGAGAGTAGGCCTAGGTATGTGTGATGCAGTTGGTAATTAGGCCATGTGGGCCCCTGAAATGGCGGCTGCCTGACCTCTAAAGTGGGACAATGGGATGTGAGGTAACTGCGCTGGCGTTGTACTCCGTCGCGGTAGGCGGTCGAAGACCACGGCGCAATGCTGCATTGGTTAACATTGGACCCTATGGGTCCCAGGAGCCAATGACGATGTACACCGGCGGTGATGGTACGCACTGCCGTGGATGTGACTGACGCGGACGTGACTGCCATTTTCTATCTGTTGTATCACTCGATACCTGATCTTCGACAGGAGAGGACCAATACTGCAAGTGCTGCTGTGACCTCGGTCTGGAAGAGACAGTGGCTCGTGCGGGAGAAGCTCGTCAATGGGGTCCTCCCCCAGTGCACGCTACTCTACGGTCCTCCAGACCAACAGGTAAGTACACAGGGAGCATGTTGTATGGGCTATGCCTGTGTGGAGAGGGCTGGTTGTAAGAAGGAAGGGGGCAGAGTTCTGAGTGAATGAAAGACGGTGGGTGCATGTGCCACATGACAAGAGTAGGGATGGGGGCCACTTACTTTGACGGGGCAGTTGGTAATGACTTCTCTTCTTCCCCTGTACATTTCATGTAGGTCAGCGCCCACCAGAAGAAGGACATTTGGTGTGCCATCACCAAGGACGTCCGGACACTGCGGGTCCACCACAGATGGAGCACCCACTGCCGGAAAAGATGGGAGGACATTCACCGCTGGAGCAAGAAGACTGCGGAAGCTCAGCTAGGGATGGCCTCCCAACGTGGGAGGGGTGCCCGTCGAACCATGACCCCCCTGATGTTCTGGATCCTGGCGCTGGCCTACCCAGAGTTGGATGGGCGCTTGAGGGCATCACAGCAGACACAAGGGGGTAAGTACACTCTCATTCATCTGACTTTGCGCGCAGTAGAGTTGTCTGGGTGGGGGAGGAGGGCTGTGGGTTTCCCTAGGCCAGGGCGACTTCCGTAGGCTAGGCCCCTTTGTAAGGCTTGGCCCCGTGGCCCCCAACCCCACCTCTGTAGAGTACCAACTACAGCTATTCATGCACCTGTGTCATCTATGTGTGCATATGTCATCCATAGCTTTGTAGGCCATTTCCCAGGAATTGCACCTACAAGCCCAACAGCGCGACGTAGTGCAGGGGGCTTCTGTGTCTGTCTTGTCCGCCAACGGTAGCGGTAAGCCATGCACTCAACATGTCTTTCTTCTGTTCCCCCCCCTTTTTTGCGGTCTCCCTGTTCTTCTGTGCATTAGCATCATCAGGCGGTGGAGCAGTGGCACCGGAGCACGAGGGAGCTGCATCCCACATGGCCATGGAGGGCCACACTACGGACTCTGAGTACACCAGTGGGACGGAGGGCGAGGGGAGCACCACGGCGGTGACAGGAGCTGAAACCAGCGACACGGACTCGTCCTCCGATGGGAGCTCCCTTGTGGTAGCGGCAACATCTGTGCCCCCCACTTCTACAGGTACAGCCACCACCCCCCCTACCAGCACTGCCCTCCCAGCAGCCCCTCAGCCTTCGCCCCTTGCCTGCTCACCCAGGAGGGTGGGCATCACCTTCTCCCCAGGCACCTCAGCCCCTGCCCCTGTCATCTCTGCTGCCCTCAGTGAGAAGGCCATTGACCTCCTCAGGTCCCTCACTGTTGGGCAGTCTACCATTTTGAATGCCATCCAGGGTGTAGAAAGGGAGTTGCAACAAACCAATGCATTCCTGGAGGGCATTCATTCTGGTAAGGCTGCCCTTCACCGAACCTTTCAAACTCTGGCCTCAGCACTGATGGCAGCCATTGTCCCTGTGACTAGCCTCCCCCCTCCAACTTCCTCCACCCAGACCAAATCCCCTGTACCTCTGCCTATCCCAAGCACACCATCAGACCAGCCTGCACACACCTCAACACACAAGGGAAGCTCAGGCAAACATAAGCACCACACATCCCACAGGCACTCACGCAAGCATCACACACATACAGACACACCAACATCCACTGCCTCCACTGTGTCCCCCTCGTCGTCGTCTCCCTCCTCCCTCCCAGTCTTGTCTACACTCACACCTGCATGCACTACCTCTACAGCCACTACATCCCGCACCAGCACACCCACCAGCACACCCCGCTCACGTGCAGTCACCACCCCCACTACCATACACACGTCCCCTGTGTCCTCTCCCAGTGTGTCTGTGACGCCCCCTCCGAAGATACACAAACGCAGGCACACACCCACCCAACATACATCCACCTCACAACAGCCTCCAGCACATGCACCTGCACCCAAAACCACAAAACCTACACCTCCTACAACCACCACCTCTTCCTCCACTCCCAAACCCACTCCAGTTACCCATCCCAGTGTCTCCAAACAACTTTTCCTGTCCACCCTTAACCTATTTCCCACCACCCCCGTCCAACTCCTAGGTCCCGAACTAGCACCTCAGCCACAAAATATACAGGACCTGTGGTGCCTGTTGTCCCAGATATATGGAGTGCACTGGCCACCAGGACAGCAAGTGTGGCACGGAGCCACAGCACAGCCAGTCCCCCCGTGAAGCACCAGAAGTTGGCTAGTGCCCGGTGGGAGAGGGGGAAGACTCCAGCCACCCTAGCCGCACCCAGGGGTGCCGGGGGGAGTGTGGACTCAGCTGTGACTCCTCCCAAGGTGGGGAAGGGCCAGAAGAAAGCCGGCAAGTCTGGGAGGAGCAGCATGGGGGAGAAGACCACCATCATCCCCGCTGCCCAGGAGGCCCCCGCCAGCCCAATCCCAGCTGCCCAGGAGGGCCCCGCCAGCCCCATAGTCGCTGCCCAGGAGGGCCTCACCAGCCACAGCCCAGCTGCCCAGGAGGGCCCCGCCAGCTCCATCCCAGCTGCCCAGGAGGGCCCGCCAGCCCCATCGTCGCTGTCCAGGAGGGCCCCGCCAGCCACAGCCCAGCTGCCCAGGAGGGCCCCGCCAGCTCCATCCCAGCTGCCCAGGCGGGCCCCGCCAGCCCCTTCGTCGCTGCCCAGGAGGGCCCCGCCAGCCACAGCCCAGCTGCCCAGGAGGGCCCTGCCAGCCCCATCGTCGCTGCCCAGGATGGCCCCGCCAGCCACAGCACAGCTGCCCAGGAGGGCCCCACCAACCACAGCCTCACTGCCCTGGAGGGCCCCGCCAGCTACAGCCCAGCTGCCCAGGAGGGCCCTGCCAGCCCCATCGTCGCTGCCCAGGAGGGCCCCGCCAGCCACAGCACAGCTGCCCAATGAAGGACCACCAGCTCCAGCCCAGCTGCCCAATGAAGGACCGCCAAGTCAAGCACCGCTGAACAGGGCAAGGACTGCCAAGTCAAGCACCGCTGAACAGGGCAAGGACCGCCAAGTCAAGCACAGCTGAACAGGGCAAGCACCGCTGAACAGGGCAAGGACCGCCAAGTCAAGCACCGCTAAACAGGGCAAGGAATGCCAAGTCAAGCACAGCTGAACAGGGCAAGCACCGCTGAACAGGGCAAGGACCGCCAAGTCAAGCACAGCTGAACAGGGCAAGCACCGCTGAACAGGGCAAGGACCGCCAAGTCAAGCACCGCTAAACAGGGCAAGGAATGCCAAGTCAAGCACAGCTGAACAGGGCAAGCACCGCTGAACAGGGCAAGGACCGCCAAGTCAAGCACCGCTGAACAGAGCAAGCACCGCTGAACAGGGCAAGGACCTCCAAGTCAAGCACCGCTGAACAGGGCAAGCACCGCTGAACAGGGCAAGGACCGCCAAGTCAAGCACCACTGAACAGGGCAAGGACCGCCAAGTCAAGCACTGCTGAACAGGGCAAGCACCGCTGAACAGGGCAAGCACCGCTGAACAGAGCAAGCACCGCTGAACAGGGCAAGGACCTCCAAGTCAAGCACCGCTGAACAGGGCAAGCACCGCTGAACAGAGCAAGCACCGCTGAACAGGGCAAGGACCTCCAAGTCAAGCACCGCTGAACAGGGCAAGCACCGCTGAACAGGGCAAGGACCGCCAAGTCAAGCACCACTGAACAGGGCAAGGACCGCCAAGTCAAGCACTGCTGAACAGGGCAAGCACCTCTGAACAGGGCAAGGACCGCCAAGTCAAGCACCACTGAACAGGGCAAGCACCGCTGAACAGGGCAAGGACTGCCAAGTCAAGCACCTCTGAACAGGACAAGCACCGCTGAACAGGGCAGGGACCGCCAAGTCAAGCACCGCTGAACAGGGCAAGCACCGCTGAACAGGGCAAGGACCACCAAGTCAAGCACCGCTAGCCCATCTGCGGCAGGGGCACTGACGCAACAGGGACCGTCACGGGGTGAGTGATGTACTCTGGGCACAAAGCCCCCTCCAGAACCAGTGGAGTATCACATCCACTACCTCAGTCCTTGGCACGATGAAGCACTCTGGGCACAAAGCCCCCTCCAGAACCAGTGGAGTATCACATCCACTACCTCAGTCCTTGGCAGGATGAAGCACTCTGGGCACAAAGCCCCCTCCAGAACCAGTGGAGACATGCATCCACTACCTCAGTCCTTGGCAGGATGAAGCACTCTGGGCACAAAGCCCCCTCCAGAACCAGTGGAGACATGCATCCACTACCTCAGTCCTTGGCAGGATGAAGCACTCTGGGCACAAAGCCCCCTCCAGAACCAGTGGAGTATCACATCCACTACCTCAGTCCTTGGCAGGATGAAGCACTCTGGGCACAAAGCCCCCTCCAGAACCAGTGGAGACATGCATCCACTACCTCAGTCCTTGGCAGGATGAAACACTCTGGGCACAAAGCGCCCCTCCAGAACCAGTGGAGTATCACATCCACTACCTCAGTCCTTAGCAGGATGAAGCACTCTGGGCACAAAGCCCCCTCCAGAACCAGTGGAGAAAGGCATCCACTTGAGAGACTGTGGCTTTGCACTCCCCAGGATGATGCAGTGGGCAAACCACCCACTGGAGAGACTTGAGAGACTGTGGCTTTGCACTCCCCAGGATAATGCAGTGGGCAAACCACCCACTGTAGAGACTTGAGAGACTGTGGCTTTGCATTCCCCAGGATAATGCAGTGGGCAAACCACCCACTGTAGAGACTTGAGAGACTGTGGCTTTGCACTCCCCAGGATAATGCAGTGGGCAAAACACCCACTGTAGAGACTTGAGAGACTGTGGCTTTGCACTCCCCAGGATAATGCAGTGGGCAAATCACCCACTGTAGAGACTTGAGAGACTGTGGCTTTGCACTCCCCAGGACCAAGCAGTGGGCAAACCACCCACTGTAGAAACTTGAGGGACTGTGGCTTTGCACTCCCCAGGACCAAGCAGTGGGCAAACCACCCACTGTAGAGACTTGAGAGACTGTGGCTTTGCACTCCCCAGGATGCAGCAGTGGGCAACCCACCCTCTGTATAGACTTGAGAGACTGTGGCTTTGCACTCCCCAGGATACATCAATGGGCATGGAACCCCCTCGTGGATCTGGCATCGTGCACTGAGGTGCCCCCCCTTCCCTTCCCCCTGAGGTGCCTGTTGTTTTTCTATCTGATGCCCCTGCAGTGTTCTCTCTGTTTTGATCTGGTGTCATGTGTGGGCCTTGCCCATGCATTTTGGGCCCAGTGGTCCACAGACTATGAATGGTGCAATACCTGCACTACTGATCTTGGTTTATTTTTTGTAAATAGTGCATATATGTATATATTTGCTTACTGAATTTTGATATATTACCATGGTTACACTCATTTCCTTTTGTCTTTGCATTCTTCCGGGGAGCTTGGGGGGTGTAACTGTAATGTTTAGATATGCATTGGTGTGTGTGTTGTAGTGGGTTAGGGTGGGGGTGGGGGTGTTGCGTGTGTGTGTCCCTGTTTTTGCCTCCCCCCTCCCCTGTGTCGTAGGTGCAGTACTCACTGTGGTCTTCGCCGCCGGCGTTGGTGCTCCTGGTAGAGGAGCAGGAAGACTATCGCAGGAAGAATATGGAGTTCTGACTCCATGGTGTCCTCCTTCCTCGTGGAGTGTGTAGAGGTGAGCGTTTTCCCTTCGAAATTCCTGTTTCCGCTGTGTTTTTGTCCGCGGTGAATCCGCCCCGGAAAAGGTGGTGGATTGGCCTGTCATAATAGTGTGGACGCTACATTGTCCTCCGCCTGTCTGTTGGCGGTGACCGCCGCACTGTATGTTTGTACCGCCGTGGCAGTCTGAGTGTTAAAGTGGCTGTCTTTGTTGGCGGTTTCCGCCACAGTCGTAATTCCAAAATTTTTACCGCCGGCCTGTTGCCTGTCTTACCGCTGCTTTAACACCGTCCGCCAGGGTTGTAATGACCCCCATAGTGGTCAAAATTATAAATATATAGGTAAGTATATACATCTATATATACATATATGTTTTTAAATTACTTAATATTACAATAAATATATACATATTACATTTAAAAGTATATGTATTGTTTTAGAAAATGTAAAAAAGTAATAAATTACAAAAATAAAAAAATTGACTTTAAGATAAATGTAAATAACACAAATGAAAACACGTTATTTAATGATCTAAGACATAGAATAATTAAATATTAATAAAATAATTCATAAATAATGTAAATACATAAAAATAGCATAAAAATTGAAACTATACATTAGTAAATATAAAAATGCATTACTAAATTTGATTGCTGTAGCCATAACAAATATATTATTTAAATATGAAATTTAAATAAATGTTTACTTTGAAAATAAATCACAAAACAATTCTTTAAAAAACACCTAAATTATACAAAGTAAATAAGGAAAATCCAATATAAAATTAATGCTAGCACTAGTAAAATACTAGTTAAAAATAAAATCTACAAACATTAATTAACATAGAAGACATTTATTTAACAAATACTATCTATTTAAAATATATACATTTGTGTGTGTGTGAATTACAAATTATAACTGTATAAAACAAAGGGCCTGATTATGAACTTGGCAGTCTGACCGGCGAACCACCAATACAGCGGTGAGAACGACGCCGCTAACCTGGCGGCCTCCCCACCATGTTAGTACAATGTTCCTGCAGGGCTGGATGGCAGAGACAGTGTGGGAGAGCCGAGGGCCAATGCCACCACACTGTCTGTACCACCAGAACAGTTGGAATGTGCGCTGTTGTCTTTGCAGACAGCGCACATTCTGACTGTGCTGATAGGGGATCCTTGGCACTGGCTGTGACATGGGCTGTGCAGGGGCCCTCTTGTGTCCCCGTCTCTGCCTTTCTACTGGCCTTTACATGGTGTTGTCCCCACCATGAAAAGGCCGGTTGAAAGGCAAGTCATGATCAGCTTGGCAGGTCTGACATCGGCACCACTGTGCTTGACCATGGATTTCCCCACCACCAATGCTTCGGGATCCTGGTGGTGGCAGCTGTCCGACCACCAACATCATAATCAGGTAGTCGGGCCACCAAGAATGCGACGCTCGGACCGCCACCACAGGAATGCCAGTCTTAGGACTGCTTTAATCATAATCAGGCACTAATAAGTGTAACATAAGATATGTAAATACTTACGGCCATCAGAAATTCCGATTGATGAGGAGACACCCGCGGAGCTGGCAGTCCCCACACTGGTCCCATTATGAGTTTTCCACTGGGGTGACTGGTGGAAACCAAGGTTTCTGCCAGTCAGCCCAGTGAAAAATGTGCAGCGGCATTGGACTCAGCTCCCAGTGGAGCTGATTCCAATGCCAGCGCACGGGGCCCCCTAGCACTCTCAGAATGCACACTGTCTGCGGACTTCTAGACTCATAATCGGGCCCTTAATGAATTTACCAATTTATAATTAATAAATATAGTTGAACATTAGTAAATATATATTTTTTTTAAATCACATCCTCCTTTCCTACAAACCTAATAAATCTCCCAAAAAGTCACTAATAAAATGTATCAAATATAAAAACCACAAGCACAGAATTACTAAAAATATTGACAACAAAATTAGATATATGTAGTTTACTTGTTTCAAAACAACAAAATATCACATTTAGCAACTGTTTTCTTAAAAATACATTTTAATAAACAAATTGAACAATTCTAATCAATCAATAAAAAACAAATACTAAAACATATATTTAAAATAACTTCCACCGTAGTCCAATATAACCTCAACAACCCACACTAATGGTCAAATAACATTATAAAAATATTAATTATTGGTATATAAAAATCACAATAACAGTATAAACGAATTCATAATAAAAGTATAACAAATATTACATTAAACAATAAAAGTATACAATTGAACAACTTACACAATGTATTGTAATTCTCCTTTAAAAATAAAATCATTTGTAAAATATTACAGAATTTATATTTAAAACACTTGCAAACCTACTCCACAACAAACCCAAACACTTGCTAATATAAAAATAAAAGTAAATAAATATAAATATTTAAGTATATTATAAAGTATATTATTATTATAAAAGCTGGTTTCAAAAAATGATCAATAAGGTAATAACTTATAACATTATATTTTGAATAAAACAATATCAAATACTTTGATATTTTTCACAATGCATAAATTGTATTTTTACCTTTGATATTATTTTCCATGATACTCAAGTCATCATGACATTTTTTAAATATTAATGTTCAACGATATTTTTGCAATAATATTAAGATAGAACACCTTTGTTTTCTATGATTTGACCTGTTGTTTACATACAGAATTCATTAAAACTTTGAAAAGTGTTTCTAATTATATTGTTTAGAGTCAATGCATTTCACATTCATTCATCTTTTCACATTTTCTTCCAGATGGATCACTTTCTACGTTTCCCTTGCAGATGTTTTATCTAGTATTTGATGAGAGACACCAGCCTGTAATTGTTCTACATCTTTGTGAAATGAGTGTCTGTGATTGTTGAATATTTTGAGAGATTATGTCTTTGGTTGCTAATTACTATTGTGAGATGCAAAGCTGTGACTGTCAAAAATGCACCAACTCCATACACTGGCAATGTGTTGAACTCTCGAACGACATTATGATCGTTCACAAAGACAAGAGAACATGTAGGGATTTCCAGACCCATGCATGTATAATACAACTCCAAAGCTGTAAAGTTGGAAAAGCTGTGGTCCTAAACAGTACAACAGGCTTATGGCACATACCAATGCACAATAACGTAACAAAAAATTAGATAGTCCACCTAAACAGAGCACAGTTCTGAAGTCTTATATTTCACCAGGCAATACCAAAACCAAAACAGCTTGTAAATTTGTAGGCAATCATGTAATCTCATAGAATGAAAGAAAAGCAAATCCCTCTGTGCCATTCACACAAACACAAAACATGCCATAAAGACTATGAACCAAATATACAAAGCCATTTCTGCTACTAAGTCAGGTGTTTAAACACAGGTTCCATCATTTTCAGCTGGTGTGCCGTACAAAAATCTGGCCTAGAAGCCATAAATCAATTTACCAATACACAATTGTATGTTGAGACTGCGTACACAGGTGTAGGGTGTTGGAAGTGGAACAATTCATGTGTGGTTAGCCTTGTGAGTGTGTGAACAGCCAAAAATGTGTATGTTTTTGAACATTCACAAACACCTCTCTGACTCTTTCCCACACTGGGAATATCACATACTTGACCTGTAAGGTTCTGGAGCAAATCTCCTTCTAGGGTGAGAAGAGGCAGATAGGGTATCATTACGACTTTGGTGGCCTTTTCGGAAGACTGGTGCAGTGGTGGCCATCAAAAGACCACCATGTTGGCGGTCATCCGACCACCACATTGAGTCACACACTGCAAACCGCCACTAAACAGCCACAAATCCGACACCACCAGGACACAGGTGGGCGGGAATGAGGCAGTTCCACCACCAGCACCGCTAGCCCGACAACTTACTACTCACCCGATTACGACCCACAAATCACCACAATGGTTCTACCATGGCAGAAAACCATTAGCGGTGCAAACTGCGGTACAAACTGTAGCACACAAAAACTCACTTCAGACAGAACATGATACCACATTGACTAGTTCGAAAACCCCACACCTGAAACACACACACACACACACACAGCAAACGCACCTGCTAACTGCACTATATAACACACTCCCACACAATCCACAATCCTTTGCAACTCAAATGACAATCGCATGCACCAAGAGCAGGCAAAAATTACAGACACCACCTTTACACTATAGGCACACATACACATCTAACTCTGCACACACCATACAACTGCATGAAAAACACAATACACACATAACAAATACACACAAACACCACAGCCCACCGTCATATACAACTAAACACCCAAGCACCCTACACTGCACCCTTGCACACACAACACCCATCCACAACACAACCACCACCATATCTCCACAAAAGCACCCATGCTTCACATACGATGAGTTGAGAGTCATGGTCAAAAAAATTGTCAGGGTAGAACCACAACTGTTTGGAGCACAGGACCAGCAAACCTCCATTGCCAGGAAAAAAAAGTTATGGCAGAAAATTGTCAACAGGGTAAACTCAGTAGGCAACCATCCACGCACAAGGGAGGACATTAGGAAGAGGTGGAACAGCCTAGGGGGGAAGGTGCATTCTATGACATCACACCACCAGATTGACACGCACAAGACTGGGAGTGGGACCCCACCTCCTCCACCACAGTTCAAAGCGTGGAAGGAGAAGGTTTTAGACATACTGCACCCAGAGGACCTGACTGGAATACCCGGAGAACTGGACTCTGGTAAGTAACTACCATTTCCCTGACACACATTAATCCTGTCCAGCATGCTTTCACACCACCGAAATACTCCCCAATTCTTTGTATATCTCACTACACCTCACACCTAATCACGTAATGCCCCTCTCCTGCATGCCACACCTCCACCCAGCCCCAATACCCACACAGTCCCTGGCAAGTTCAGGTATAGCAGTGCCAATACCAATCACTACGACTCCCACAATGCACCAGCCCATCTACATCAAAACCTGTAATGTCCACTTCACAGCACATCTCTTGCATGTATGACTATAGCACTCGCTACACCATCTGGATGCTTCGAATGAGGACCACTACATGGCAATGACAGCAGTGCAATAGCACAACATAATGGCAAACAAGGCCAAACATAGCCACCTCACTGTCACCAAACCTAATGGCCACTTATCCAGATCAACAACCCTGAAATGGACTGATCATGGGCAAGAAAGTAAAAAGGTAAACCCCATGCACCAAATGCACAGACAAGACAAGCTACCATGCTACAAACACACTCCCTCCTCCCACATGGACACCATGCTGCAATGTACAGCCTTCCCCACTCAAATATAGCAAGCCTGATTTGCCACTAACAAACAAGGCACACCTGTCATGTGAACCATCACACAGGACTTGAACCACCCCACCCACCCAGCAAATGTTACCTATCCCGTTTGACTCCTATATCAATGGAGCATGGTACACAAGTCACAATCCGCTTTCCACAAACAATGTTTGCGGTGATGCATCTGTCATTGCCATTGCTGGGAATCGTGTCAAGCCACTGTATGCATCAGACAAAGAGATAACCAATCACACGTCCACCATTTAACTCACTCTCACTCCATTCACAGGTACCCCTGCCACTGCCACCATTGTGAGGATACCAGAGAAAGACAGCCCGCCTCAGGATGAAGGCCCCAGTGAGGACAATGCCTCTGGCTGTCTGGACATTGATGACTTACCTGACCCATCGGGAACACCTGATCAGTCCACCACTCCCTGCCTCAACCTGCCCACATCAAACTTCACCCTGGGGCATCAACATCTCAGCCAACCCTTCGTCCCCAAACCTTCGTCCCAGGGATAGTTTAATCAATAGTGTGCCCCAAAGTACAGGGACATAAGTCGACCACTCACACCCAAGACAATGAAGGTCCTGGTAACACTAGGACTGGGCACACCGTGCCAGGGGCACAGGCACATGGGGCAGGGGGAGTGGGAGGGAACCTGTGGGGCAGAGGACGGGGCATCCAAGGGAGTTAATTGGCCAGCAAACCTTCTCCCAAGTCCTGGGAGCAAACCAACAATCCCATGACAGGATGGGCCAGATCATTATAATGTTGGGGTAAAACCACAGGCTGCAGAGGGAATAACACCAGGAGGTCATACAGCAGTGGCAGGCACACCATGCCACCATGGCTCCATTGCAGGGGTGCTCAGGGATCTCAACATCACCCTGTGTGCTTCCTCCACTCACCAGCAGGCCCCTTCTATTAGCCACATCAGATCTGAGCCTTCCACATCTGCCGCAGGTAGTGGAATGGAGGGCCTAACAGGGGAACCACAGGTCTCTTGCACCCCTCCCTCTGTAGCTTATGACCCCCCCCACACACAAACATGGACGTTTATCCAGACATCCAGCTGGAGCAGATGCCAAGACCAAACCCACTGCCAGGAAGTGAAACTCTCCGGATTTTTCTCCCTTGTGTGCCACTGAGACACCCTGTTGACTGTTCAAATATATTACTCCATTTTCCCATGGCTCTTGGACACTGGACCTGTGCTACCTACAGCTGTGCCACCTACTCTGATGATTCCAACTACCATGACCCCACTCATCTCCTGTTTGTCACTGTATGTACCACATATTGTTTACTCACATTTCCCCTGTATGCCCAATAAACACTATTGATCACAGCAACAGCATATGTGTCTTTATTTAACATATACAAATGTTTTGTATGCAAAATGTTATGTGGGTATGGCCCCCTAAACCAACAGGCAGTGTAATGGACAGCAGAGGGAGGCTTCCTCTGCAGGAGACACAGTACAACAGATATGTCCCAGGGCAGATGTAAGGTAGTCACTATTCCAGGCACACACTACAGTATATTCACTCATCCAACCTGCAAAAGGGACCATGACAGAGAGTTACATCAGGATAGAAGGCATGGTGCCACACAAAGCGCATATGCAGTACATAGTTGTCCAGCCCAGTGTAGATTGCCAACGCAGCAGGGCACAACAGATGACATTTCTACATCCCCAGTCACAGGACATACACGACAATTCACTGTAGCTGCCATCTGTCACATGTAAAACTCTATTCTGAAAATGGTTTCCAATGGCTAATAAGCATGAATGCCTCAAACCATAAGTAGCAGAGGCATTGATTGGCATAACACAGTCAGTGGGTGGAATTATATGAGTACAGGAGAATGCAGGACACATAGCTCAACACAGGTCTGTCCATAGGAAATGCGAATCTAGCAACCTGCAGTGAGTACACATGTAAGATAAGATACATGTGAACTCTGAGCCTTACATTCAAGCAGTCAGTTCCCCCAACAAAGGGATAGGAACACATTACAACACCACTGATAATTCTATTCAGGAGGAGCATTGTCATCAATCAATGTGGATATACATCACTTGCAAATACACACTCAGCATACCTGTATGTCACTGGTTGATGAGCTCAGTCCTAGAGTCAGCTGCATCATCCTCATTTGCCTCTTCATCCCTTGTCCAGCTGCCTCGTCATCAACAGCTAGCAATGGTATTTGCCTTCTCATGGCAAGATTGTGGAGCATGCAGCAGGCAACTGTGATCTGGCATACATTCTGGGGAGTGTAGAGTAGGGCACCACCAGAGACATCCAGGCACCTGAACCTGGCTTTCAGAAGGCCAAATGTCCTTTCAATTGCATGCCTTGCCCTGTTTTGGGCCTCATTGAAACGGAGTTCCCCTTCCGTGGCAGAGTACCTCACTGGTGTCAACAGCCAGGGAAGGTTGGGATAGCCATAGTCATCTGTGTGCATAAAGGTAGGGCCTGTTACAATACAGGTACAGCCACAGGGAAGAATGTGATGACAGGTGCCATAACACATACACACATCCAAATATATACACACCAATGAGCCAAGCCCCCTCTTTGTGGAGTTATTCCATTATGTGTGGGAAATTGCTGTTCCTCCGAATATAGGAGTCATGCACAGAGCCTGAAAACTTGGCTGTCACCTGTGCAATGTACTGGTCTGCCAGACACACCACCCGAACATTGATCAACTAGTAGCTCTTCCTGTTCCTATACACCTGTTCATTGGCACTGGGAGGGACCAAGGCTATATGGGTGCCATCTATGGCCCCTATCACATGAGGGATGTGTCCCATATCATAGAAGTCTGCCTTCACATAGGCCAAATCTCCATGTTGAGGGAACCTGATGTCGCTGTCCGGGTGTTTCAATAAAGCACACAGTACATCCTTCAACTCAAGACTGAACATGGGCTGTGACATCCCGCTGTCAAGCTCACTGTGTTCTGATAGGAGCCAGTGGCAAGAAAGTGCAGCACTGACAGGACTTGTACTGTGGGAGGGATTGCATATGGATTGCGTATGGCAGGCAATAGATCAGGCTCCAACTGGCCACATAGAACCATGATGCTCTGACGGTTCAGATGATAGGTCTGGATGATATGCCTGTCCTCCATGGCTGCAAGGTCAACTAGTGGTCAGCACACTGGTGCATGTCTCAATCTTCTCATGCATTCTATCTAGGATAGAGATTGGAAAATGTACTAAGTGATAAGTACTTCACACATGTAAGCAGAACATGTCATCTTTACAAACAGTAAACACTGCAGAGATGCGTTGGCCTTCTGACATATACCATTATGGGCAAGCTGGAGTGTCAATGTGACAGGCATGTCACATGTCTTAGCTAAATTATTATGGCACACCATAGGCCTACTCTGCAGTTTGGACATAAATGTGTATGACGCACTTATTTAAGGACTGCAAGACATAATGGGGGTCATTACAACATTGGCGGTAAAAGCCGCTTACCGCCATGCAGAAGACCGCCAACACACCGCCGCGGCCGTGGAAATCCACCACAGCTATTATGACCCACAGCTCGGAATCCGCCAAAATTCAGACACCCACACAAGTTCGCACACCAAAGGTCAGTGATAAACTGGCGATAACAAAACCTCCACCGTCACGCCAACAGAAATACACCCACACTATCACGATACACAAATCTACACAGCGGTCTTTCAACCGCGGTATTCCATTGGCGGTGCACACCGCCGCGCTCAAAATACACACACATTTTCAAAACACAACCACATTGGACAATTCGAAATACTCACACCTGATACACATACACACACCACTCCCACACACCCAATCCAATATAAAACACACACCAACATCACCCACAAACCCCTACAACCACAATTACTGAGAGAAGACCAGAGAGAGACACCACAAACAACTACCAAGCATCCACAGGCACACAATACCATCACCCACAGAACTTCCACACACCTCACACAACACACCACTAAATATCACCACACTTATCACTACACACACCACCCCACACATCACCCACACCACCCCATGGCACGGCAAAGACACCCCAGGTTCTCTGAGGAGGAGCCCAGGGTCATGGTGGAGGAAATCGTCCGGGTATAGCCACAGCTATTCGGAGCACAGGTGCAGCACACCTCGATAGCTAGGAAGATGGAGCTATGGCGTAGAATAGTGGACAGGGTCAATGCAGTGGGACAGCACCCAAGAAATTGGGATGACATCAGGAAGAGGTGGAACGATCTACGGGGGAAGGTGCGTTCCGTGGTCTGAAGACATCACCTTGCGATTCAGCAGACTGGCGGCAGACCCCCACCTCCTCCCCCACAACTAACAACATGGGAGGAGCAGGTCTTGGCGATTCTGCATCCTGAGGGCCTCGAAGGAGTAGATGGAGGAATGGACTCTGGTAAGACAAATCCTAACTATTACATCCCCCACCCTACCTGCATGCCATCACACACCCCCACCCTCACCCTCATCACAAATGTCCCACTATCACAACCCACCCATCCCAACACCAAGCCCTGCATGCAACACCAAAGCATGGACACCCATCACCAAAGCATGGCCACTGCACATACCCATACACCCACTTAAACCACCATCACACAAGGTCCCACACATGAATGCAAGCACTGGGGTACACGGTCACCCACCTATTGCACACCATGGCACACACAGATGTAATAAACATCCTTTTATACCCCTGCAGGACCCCTACCTAACGTCACCGGACAGGAGGGTCCACACATGTCCACACCACCAACAGAAGAGGCCCACAGTGATGACAGCAGCTCTGTCCAACTGGATCTAGATGACCAGCCCGGCCCATCGGGGACCTCAGGACAGTCGGTTCCCCTGACACAGTCACAGGCCACTACAGAGCTTTCCCCCTTTGGAAACACCAGCACAGCACCCCCCCAGCGGGCCCATACCTCTGTCCCCAGGAGACATCAATCAGCAGTGTGTCCACCACTATAGGGAACCCAGGCTATCCCACCACCCCAACACCAACAGGGACCTGGGGGCAGTGGTAGTGGGCACGCGGTCCAGGGGACGGAGGCCCAGGAACACAGGGGAACTGGGAGGGCTGATGTGCGACAGGGGGACGACAGGCCAAGGGAACCCACTCTACACAAGGCCCTCTCCAACATTATGGGAGCCTACCACCACTCCCAGGAGACGATGGCAACGGTACTGGCCAAGTTTCAGGAGACCCAGCGCCTGCAGGAGGAACAGTATTTGGGCTTCAGGGAGGAACTCAGAGCCATCAATTTCACCCTGGGCACCATCGTAGGGGTGCTGAAGGAAGTACTCAACACCAGGAGGGACACTGTGGCACAACAAGGGGCCCCTGACACTAGCCTGGACGATGAACTGCCCACCACCTCCGCCGGCGCTAGTGGACAGGAGGCACCACCACAGGACCACCACACCAGCACCCCACGCCCTGCAGAGGGGGAACCACCCTGCAAATGGTCCCTGGGATCCAGGACAAAGACAGAGAACGATACCAAGACCCCCGCCAAGGAATGAGACCACCCTGAATGTCATCTTTCTGTCCCACTTTGTCACCCTGTCCATCCTCAAACTGCCCCAGATCCACTTCCTATGCCCATTTGGGCAATGCACCTGTGAGACTAATAGTCTGGACTCTGCTATGGACATTCCTCCACCATCACCCCTCACCATTTTACAAACCCCTCCAATATTGAGCACTTAAATAAACACCCTTGAAGCACAAAACAATCTGGAGTCAGTCTGTGATTTTGAAATAGTGTATTAGCAATTACAGTGCCAAAATGCTCTTTCAATTGTAATGTCAACATACCTATGTCACACAGCTCTAGTCCATGATGAAACAAAGCAGATGTCACACTGTGGGACACACATCTGTGAAATCATAAAGGAAAGTGACAACTCAGTGACCATACACTGGGCGAAAACAACAGACAGTAGAGAGGTAGTAGTGTTAAAGTACAGGTGGTAGGCAGGTTTGTATTCTTACCTGTGTCTCACTGGAAATATTGCAGGATCACTGAGTTCCTGTTGTCGATGTCCTCTTCTTCTGTTTCCTCGTCTTCACTGTCCACAGGCTCCACAGCTGCAACAACACCGCCATCTGGACCATCCTCCTGCAGAAAAGGCACCTGTCGTCGCAAAGCTAAGTTGTGAAGCATACAGCAGGCCACGATGATCTGGCACAAATTCTTTGGTGAGTAGAATAGGGATCCACCTGTCATATGGAGGCACCTGAACCTGGCCTTCAGGAGGCCAAAGGTCCGCTCTATTATCGCCGAGTTCGCCCATGGGCCTCATTGCAGTGTTCCTCTGCCCTTGTCCTGGGATTCCTCACTGGGGTCAGTAACCATGACAGGTTGGGGGTAACCAGAGTCACCTGCAAATGGCGAGGGACAACTGTTAGACACACACTAACCTGTAGGGATATCCCCAGACCCAGACAACCATTCCCACAGACCTGCTTCTAGGTGCTCACCTAATAGCCACACATGGTGCCTCTGGAGTTGACCCATCACATAAGAGATGCTGCTATTCCGCAGGATGTAAGCGTCATGCACTGAGCCAGGGAACTTGGCATTAACATGGGAGATGTACTGGTCTGCCAAACACACCATCTGCACATTCATGGAATGATGACTCTTCCGGTTTCTGTACACCTGTTCACTCCTGCGGGGGGTACCAAAGCCACATGGGTCCCACCAATGGCACTTATAATGTTGGGGATATGTCCCAGAGCATAGAAGTCTCCTTTCACTGTAGGCAAATCCTCCACCTTAGGGAAAACGATGTAGCTCCGCCTGTGTTTCAGCAGGGCAGACAACACTCTGGACAACACGTTGGAAAACATCGGCTGGGACATCCCTGATGCTATGGCCACTGTTGTTTGAAATGACCCACCTGCAAGGAAATGGAGTACTGACAGCACCTGCATTTGAGGGGGGATTCCTGTGGGATGGCGGATAGCTGACATCAGGTCTGGCTCCAGCTTGGCACACAGTTCCAAGATTGTGGCACGGTCAAGCCTGTAGGTGATGATCACATGTCTTTCCTCCATTGTTGACAGGTCCACCAGCGGTCTGTACACCGGAGGATGCCGCCATCTCCTCACATGTCCCAGCGGACGGTGCCTATGAAGGACAACAGCGGGCACAGAGTCAATCAACTCAGAGGTACGTACACACAGCTTACACAGAACACAAATCATAATCTGAAATTTCGCCTGTAAGAGTGTTGAGGCAAGGCCTAGGTATGTGTGACGCAGTTAAAAATTAAGCCATGTGGGCCCCTGAAATAGCGGCTGCCTGACCTGTAAAGTGGGACAATGGGATGTGAGGTAACTGCACTGGCGTTGTACACCGTCGCGGTAGGCGGTCGAAGACCGCGGCGCAATGCTGCAATGGTTAACATTGGCCCCTATGGGTCCCAGGAGCCAATGACGATGACGATGTACGACGGCGGTGACGGTACGCACCGCCGCGGACTTGACCGCCATTTTCTATCACTTCAATCACTCGATGCCTGATCTTCGACAGGAGAGGACCTACACTGCAAGTGCTGCTGTGACCTCGGTCTGGAAGAGACAATGGCTTGTGCGTCTGGGGAAAGGGCCCCTGCCTTCACAGACGGAGCACCCACTGCCGTAAGAGATGGGAGGACATTCGCCGCTGGAGCAAGAAGACGGCAGAGGCCCAGCTGGGGATGGCCTCGCAACATGGGAGGGGTGCCCGTTGTACCATGACCCCCCGTGATGTTCAGGATCCTGGCGGTGGCGTACCCGGAGTCGGATGGGTGCTTGAGGGCATCACAGCAACCACAAGGGGGTGAGTACACTCTCATTCTGCTGATTTTGCGCACAGTGGAGGTGTCTGGGTGGGGAGGTGGGCTGTGGGTTTCCCTAAGCCAGGGCGAGTGTGCTAGTTAGGTCCCCTTGTTCTGGCAGACCCTGTGGCACCCCACCCCACCTGTGTACAGTGTCAAGTACACCTAGTCAGGCTCCTGTGTCATCCATGTGTACAGATGTCGTCCATAGCCTTGTAGGCCATGTCCCAGGGATTGAACAGTGGACCTCAAGTGCACAGCGTAGTGAAGGGGGCTTCTGTGTCTGTCGTGTCCGCCAACTGTAGCGGTAATGCATGCACTCAACATGTGTTTCTTCTGTGGTCCCCCCCTTTTTGTGGTCTCCCTGTTCTTGTGTGCATTAGCATCATCAGGCGGAGGAGCAGTGGCACCGGAGCAGGAGGGAGCTGGATCCCACCTGGCCCTGGAGGGCGAGACTACGGACTCGGAGTTCACTAGTGGGACAGAGGGCAAGTGGAGCTCCACAGCGGGGACAGGTGCTGACACCAGTGACACAGACTCGTCCTCCGATGGGAGCTCCCTTGTGGTGGCGGCAACATCTGTGCCCCCGCATCTACAGGTACAGCCCCCACCCCCCTACCAGCACCGCCCTCCCAGCAGCCCCTCAGCCTTTGCCCCGTGCCTGCTCACCGAGGAGGGTGGGCCTCACCTTCGCCCCAGGCACCTCAGCCCCTGCCCCAGTCACCCCTGCTGCCCTCGGTGAGGAGGCCATTGACCTCCTCAGGTCCCTCACTGTTGGGAAGTCTACCATTTTTAATGCCATCCATGGTGTAGAAAGGCAGTTGCAACAAACCAATGCATTCCTGGAGGGCATGCATTCTTGTCAGGCGGCCCTTCAGCGAGCTTTTCAGACTCTGGCCTCAGCACTGATGGCAGCCATTGTCCCTGTGTCTAGCCTCCCCCCTCCAACTTCCTCCACCCAGATCCAATCCCCTATACCTCAGCCTATCCCAAGCACACCTTCAGACCATCATGCACACACGTCAACACACAAGGGAAGCTTTGGCAAACATAAGCACCACACACCCCACAGGCGCTCACACAAGCATCACACACATGCAGACACAGCAACATCCACTGCCTCCACTTTGTCCCCCTCCTCCTCGTCTCCCTCCTCCCTCCAAGTCTCCTCTCCACTCACACCTGCATGCACTACATCTACAGCCACTACTTCCATCACCAGCACACACATCACCACACCCCACTCACATGCAGTCACCACCCCCACTGCCATTCACACATCCCCTGTGTCCTCTCCCAGTGTGTCTGTGAAGCCACCTCCCAAGATACACAAATGCAGGCACACACCCACCCAACAGCCATCCACCTCACGACAGCCTCCAGCGCATGCACCTTCACCCAAAGTCACCAAACGAACACCTCCTACAACCACAACTTCTTCCTCCACTCCCAAACCCCCTCCAGCTACCCGTCCCAGTGTTCCCAAGAAACTTTTCCTGTCCAACCTTGACCTCTTTCCCGCACCTCCCCCACCCCGTGTGTCTCCTAGGGCCCGACTCTCCAGGTCCCAACCTAGCACCTCAGCCACAACATCTCCGGGACCAGTGGTGCCTGTTGTCACCGGAATCTGGAGTGCACTGGCCACCTGGGCCATGAAGGACCGCCAGCACCAGCCCCGCTGGGCCAGACAGGACCGCCAGCAGCTGAGTCACTGCAAGGGACCCCGCCGCCACAAGCACCGCTGAACAGGGCACCGCCACCACAAGCACGCTGAACAGGGCACCGCCACTACTAGCACCGCTGAATAGGGCACCGCCGCCACAAGCACCGCTGGCCCGTGAGCACCAAGGGCACTGACGCTACTGAGTCCGTCACAAGCAGGATTAAGCACTCTGGGCACAAAGCCCCCTCCAGAACCAGTGGAGAAAGGCATCCACTACCTCAGTCCTGGGCAGGATGAAGCACTCTGGGCACAAAGCCCCCTCCAGAACCAGTGGAGAAAGGCATCCACTACCTCAGTCCTTGGCAGGATGAAGCACTCTGGACACAAACCCCCCTCCAGAACCAGTGGAGAAGGGCATCCACTACCTCTGTCCTTGGCAGGATGAAGCACTCTGGGCACAAAGCCCCCTCCAGAACCAGTGGAGAAAGGCATCCACTTGAGAGACTGTGGCTTTGCACTCCCCAGGATGGAAAAGTGGGCAAACCACCCACTGTAGAGACTTGAGAGACTGTGGCTTTGCACTCCCCAGGATAAAGCAGTGGGAAAACCACCCACTGTAGAGACTTGAGAGACTGTGGCTTTGCACTCCCCAGGATAAAGCAGTGGGCAAACCACCCACTTGAGAGACTTGAGAGACTGTGGCTTTGCACTCCCCAGGATAAAGCAGTGGGCAAACCACCCACTGTAGAGACTTGAGAGACTGCGGCTTTGCACTCCCCAGGATAAAGCAGTGGGCAAACCCCCCACTGTTATCCACTTGAGAGACTGGGGCTTTGCACTCCCCAGGATAAAGCAGTGGGCAAACCACCCACTGTAGAGACTTGAGAGACTGTAGCTTTGCACTCCCCAGGATGGAACAATGGGCATGTGGCCCCCTCGTGGATTTGGCATAGTGCACTCAACCGGCTGAGGTGCCCCCCTTTCCCTTCCCCCTGAGGTGCCTGTTTTCTTGCTAACTGATGCCCCTGCAGTGTTCTCTCCGTCATGTTCGGGGATTGAGTGTGGGCCTCGCCCATACCGTGTGGGCCCAGTGTTCCACGGACTTCAATGGAGCACTACCTGGACTAATATTGTTGGTGTATATTTTGTGCATAGTGTGTATATATATATATATATATATATATATATATTTTTTTTTTTTTTTTGCGTACTGGATTTTAATATATTACAATGGTTGCACTCATTTTCTTTGGTCTTTGCATTCTTCTGGGGGGGGGTTGCGGGGTGTAACTGTAATGTATCAATATGTATTAGTGTGTGTGTTGTCATGGGTGAGGGTGAGGGTGGGGGTGGGGTGTTGTGTATTGCATGTGTGTGTCCCTGTTTTTTCCCTCCCCCCTCCCCTGTGTCGTAGGTGCAGTACTCACCGTGGTCTTCACCGCCGGCGTTGGTGCTCCTGGTAGAGGAGCAAGGAGATAAGGGCTGGCAGCATCTGCAGGACGCTCTGGTTCCATGGCGTCCTGGTTCATCTTGGGGTGTGTAGAGGTGAGCGTTTTCCCTTCGAAGTCCTGTTTCCGCTGTGTTTTTGTTCGCGGTGAATCCGCCCCGGAAAAGGTGGCGGATTGGTAGGTTGTGATACTGTGGGTGGTATATTGTCCTCCGCCAGTCTGTTGGCAGTGACCGCCATGCTGTTTGTTTGTACCGCCGTGGCGGTCGGAGTGTTAAAGTGGCTGTCTTTGTTGGCAGTTTCCGCCACGGTCATGATTCCATTTTTCTGTTTGCGGTTTTACCGCCGCTTTAACACCGACCGCCAGGGTTGTAGTGACCACCAATATGTGCACAAAATGGCAGCTGCCTGGCCTGCTGCACAGGACAGTTGAAAGTGACCTAAGTCCGCCGGCGTATGTCGTCATGGTGGTTGGCGGTCACAAGCGCTGTGCAACTTCTTATTGGTTAACATTGCTGCCTATGGGGGCTTTAGGGCCAGTGGTGATCACTACCGGCGGTGACAGTCCTATATGCGGCAGCTGTGACCGCCACTTTCTGCCGCCTTGCTCACTTAACTCCTGACACTCTTGCAAGCAAGACTTCCATGACCTGAGCTGCTGTGTCCTGTCTCTGGGAGCCATCATGCAGGTGATAGGGCCCCAGCCTCCACACCTCATGGATGGGTTCCTACCCCTGTATGGACAGCTCTATGGGGCACCAGAGGAACAGGTGAGCCCAATGCCATTGTCATGTATGGTAGGAGTGTGTGTGATGGTGTAAGGGGCAAGTGCACTGGAGTTGAGGCATGTGAGCCAAGAGGAAGGGCATGTGTGGGCACTTGGTGAGTCAGGTGTGTATTGTCCAGTGCTGTTAGAATGGGGCATGTGTACCTGATTATCCTTCTCTTTGTGTCATCCAGGCAGGTGAACGCCCATCAGAGGAAAGGGATCTTAGGTGCCATCGCTAAGGAAATTCAAACCCTGGGAGTCCACAGCCGGTGGAGCACCCACTGCAGAAAGAGGTGGGAGGACCTGAGACTCTGGGCCCGGAAGACCAGGGAGGCCCAGCTGAGGATGTCCTCCTAAAGAGGGAGGGGTGCCCATCAGACCCTGACCCAACTAATGGCCTGAGTTTTGGCAGTGAACTACACTGAGGTGAATGGGAATTTGAAAGCAGCACAGCAGCCACAAGGGGAACTGACTGTATCCTGGCACTTGGCTGGGCTTAATAGGGATTAGGGACTTCACTGCAGGCAAATAGACATTGTTGCAATCACATCCTGTGTATCGTCTATTGCAAATGGGTACTATGCACCTTGCCTGAGTATAAATAGTAGATGTGTTGGCGTGCTTTACTGTCAGTGGTTGTACGTCTCCCATTTCTAGACCTTTTCATGTCTGGAATGAGGAGATGGTCAAATGACATAGCCACATGTGTGAGACCATCCTGCCTATACAATGGATGTGAGTATTAGTATCACCCTAACTATTGAGTATGACCAGCTCCATCCATCAGCATTTGTGCCTCTGAGGAGTCAGCCCACTCCCATCTCTGCAGCATACCTGTATATGCTACTGTGTGACTCTAGTTTTATCACAGGGACTGAATACATCATGTAATGATAATGGTATTGACTGAATGTGGGGATGCCATTGCAGTTCCACAACAGATATGGCCTTCATTGGACTGGATTGTTGATTTGATATCTGTATTGCCCTATATAGGTGATCTGCGGACTGTACGGTATGTGAAGTTAGGCAAACTGGGATACTGATATAGGTACAATTGATGAGGTCTGGTTGTAGACATAAAGCATTCCTAGATGCATTACTTGTGGGGATGTTACTGTTAAACCAATGGGATGATACTAGAGTGATAAGTGCCTTGCCAGGTCTCGTATATGTCACCATGTTATGTATATGGGATGTATAACAATGCCCTAGCAATTGATATGCTACATTGCAGAGTTACTGCCTACATCATGCCCTAATGGTAAGCTGGGGGTACATCTGATGGGCTGGGAATTTTCTGCTTTCCTTGGGAAAGCTGAAGTAGCAGTTTAGGAGAGGTTGGCATATTGCATGTCACATGGTATGTAGATGTGAATCAAATGTTGCATTTAGTCTCCCCAGGCTGGCTCACTTAGTAGTGGTATGTGTAAGTGGTGTACAGGCAGTGGTGTGGGTCCATGTGTGCCTAATGCAACCTGACATTTACCGTCTGAGATGTGTGTTGTCTGGCTTTTGTGACAGATATTATAATTTCTGTACTGGTGTTTGAGGGTGGAGTTGTCATGTTGTGCAGTCTGATGTGTGGTGGCATTGTAAGTGGACCATCATGTAACATGTGTGTTCGTGAAGTACATCTGTTGTGACACTGCACTCAGTGATTGAGTATGGATGTGTCATATGTGATTTATGGGCCTTTGTAGATGCACTTAGCAGTATGAGCAGTTGTGATATATATGGGTTTGGTGTCTGCTGATCTGCCTCTATGATTGGGTTAGACTATTGACATGGCTATATCACAGACTCTTATTTTACACATCAGATGTCAACTGCTTGGGTGTCTGGCTTGTAATGGACAAATCAGTGTTGATTTCCATATTGGTATCACTGTACAAAGTGTTTGGTCTGGCATAATGTGACAGGCAGGTGCTCTGTGGTCTGGGAGTGAAGTTGTCTTCAATGTAATGGATATGTTACAGATGGCATGGTCTGATCATGTGATGTACCTAGTGGACAGAAGTGTTTTGATCAGTCAGCTGGACATCTAATGGGTGATAGGGGCATGGAGAGGTATGATGTGCATTTAAGCATACAAATGATAATGCATCCAGGGCATGCTGTGCCAGAACAAATGACTTTGGTACTCATCATGTGGATGACTCCAGTTGTTCTGTCCTACTTAGAAACTGATGAAGGTTTGAGGGTTGCAATACAGGTGTGGGGAGTAGTGACATGTTGTGACATAATGTAGGTAATGAATATTAGCAGCAGCGATGGCCTAGTCAGGATAATATTGTCACAGATGTGCATGTTTACCAGTGTGTATGGGAGCTATATGTTAACTCATTTTCTGTCTCTCCCTCTATCCCTAGCTGCAACCAGTGAGAGTGAGGGACCCAGTGGGACGGAGGGTGAGGGGAGTGCCATAGGGAGACTGGATCTACCACCTCTTCTTCGTAATCCTCCTCCAGTGTACACTCCCTGGCAGTGGCGGACCCTTCTCGGACCACCCCAGCACCATCTTTGTCTGCTACCCCGTTACTAGCACCGCCCTACCTGTAGCTCCCCACCCAGTTTCCTGTACCCGCTCACCCAGGAAGATGGCCGTCTCCTTCGCCGCAGGCAACTCTGCCCAGCACCAGTCAGCCCTACTGCCCTTAGTGAGGAGGCTATTGATCTCCTAAAGTCCATTTCTGTGGGTCAGTCCACCATTGTGAATGACATCCAGGGACTGGTAGCTCAAGTCCAACAGAACAATGCATTCCTGCAGGGCATTCACGGTGCCCTTCCTGGCATCCAGAAATCCTTTCAGGCTCTGGCGTCCACACTGACAGCAGCCAGTCTCCCTTTGTCTACCGTCCCCCTCCACCTAACTCTTCTCAATCCCAAACCCCTCTCTCCAAACACAGCCAAAACACACATACACACAGGAATGCATCCACCTCAACAGACAAGGGTACCACTGACAAGCACAAGCAACATAAGACCCACCACCTGCATGCACACAAACAACATCCACCTGCAGACACACCAACATTCACTACCTACACAGACTCCCACTCCACCATCTCCTTTACAGACACTACACCTGACACACCTGCAGCCACAATACCATCATTCAGGGATCCGGCCACAACATCTGTCTTACCCACATTTAGCACAATATCAGACTCGCAGACATCCGTCCCAGTCACCACATCTGCATTCACCACAACCACTGACACCCCCACATGCAGCACATCTACCATACCTGCAGACACCACCCCAAAAGACAGTCACCCATCCATCACGGTATCTCCCTGCACCTCCTCCCCCTCCTCCAAAGGCACCTAAATGCAGGCACTCACCAACCCAACAGAAAGCAAGCACACACAAGCATTCCAGCACACACTTGCTCCCAAGACATCCACACCGACACATCTTATAACCACTCCCTCTCCCTCCACTCCCAAACCCTTTTGTGTGTGTCTAGGAAGCATTCCCTCTCAAAGTTTTCCTTGTTCCCTACTCCTCTCCCACCCTATGATAACCCCAAGCATTCTTCCTCCCTTCCCAAGTCTAGCCCTTCCACCTCCAAGTCCTCCCCTGCCCTCCCCCTGCCAAGAAGTCTACCCCTCCCAAGCCCAGGCCCAAGGATCCACTTTCCAAACACAAAGCCAGGCCCAAGGACCCCCTCTCGAACCCAAGACCAAAGATCTCCCTCCCAAACCTAAGCCCAACCTCCCCCTCCGCTCCCCCGAATCCCTGAGGTGCCTGCCTGCCCCCTTGATGCCTGTATCATGTGGAGGTCATTTTGCAGTCAGGAGTCAAGTTGGGGCACTCTAAGGTGCCAATTTTGTCTTTGGCACTTTGGACTGGCCATTTGCCTTTTATTTGGATGTATTTTTTTAATATATGTTCATAGTTATTAATACATCTGGACCAACATGTTGTTGGATTCGATGTTAACATACTTGTCCTGTGTTTATTTCTACATAATAGTTTAGTATTTCTGGGCTTTGGTTTGTGTGTGACGTGTGTGTTGGTTGTCTCAGCTGTTGTGCCTGGGCTACATGTGTGGGTGTGGCACTGCCATTTGTCATGCTGTCATTGCTGTGTAATGTGTATAGATATGTTTGTGTTTCTTACATGCATGTATGTAGAAAAATGGTGTATTGTTTGTGTAGAGATGTGTTAGGGTGGTATTGTGTGCCCTTGTGTAGTTGTAGTGTGTGCATTTGTGCGTTTGGTGATGGCTATATCATATGCTTTGCGTGTGGTGTTAGTGTGTTGTGACGTATGCTTCGTTGTTTGGCAGTGTGATTGTGTTTATTGGTTGTCTGGTGGTGTTACGTGTTCTTGTTGGCATGTGTTGTCATCTGGAGGTGCGCAATGACATTGCTTGGCAAAGCGTCTGTGCCGCTACGGTTGTGTTGTCGTTGTGTGTATCAGTGCTGTTGTGGATGGTTGTGTTAGACGTGCTGGTGCTGTGTCAGGTACATAAAATGAAACATTGTACAGCTTTAAATTCACTGGAAACAAACACACAGTTGCATTTCCTCTCCTTGGTCTTCACCCAGCACATGCAATGAGAAGGCTGTTTTTCAGTGAAATAGAATGCAGGCCTCTCTCATAACTCTGATTGGCTGCTGCATCAGTGTGCAGGTGTGTTTCACAAAACTGAAAATGTATTGGTATGACTGAGGGATGAGGAATGTGGAGTAGGGATGATGGATGACGAGTACGGATGATGGCTGAGGCATGAGAAAAAGGAATGATGGAATATGAATGAGACGTAGTGATGAGAAACAGGGATTGGGGATGAGAAGTAGGAATGATGGAAGAGAAGTAGGGATGATGGAAGAGAAGTAGGGATGATGGAAGAGAAGTAGGGATGAGAGGCAGGGATGATGGATGAGAAGTAGGGATGATGGAAGAGAAACAGGGATGATGGATGAGAAGTAGGGATGATGTATGATAGAAGAGAATCAGGGATGATGGATGAGAAGTAGGGATGAGGGATGAGAAGCAGGGATGATTTATGATGGATGAGAAGTAGGGGTGATGGAAAAGAAGCAGGGATGATGGATGAGAAGCAGGGATGAGAGATGAGAAGTAGGGATGTTGGAAGAGAAGCAGGGATGATGGATGAGAAGTAGGGATGATGGATGATGGAAGAGAAGCGGGGATGATGGATGAGAAGTAGGGATGATGGATGAGAAGTAGGGGTGATGGATGAGAAGTAGGGATGATGTATGATGGATAAGAAGTAGGAATGATGTTTGATGGATGAGAAGCAGGGATGATGGAGAAGTAGGAATGATAGATGAGAAGTAGGGATGATGGATGAGAAGCAGAGATGAGACGCAGTGATGAGAAATAGGGATGATGGATGAGAAGTAGGGATGATGGATGAGAAGTAGGGATGATGTATGATGGATGAGAAGAAGGAATGCTGGATGAGAAGTAGGGATGAAGAAGGAGCAGCAGGGATGATGGATGAGAAGTAGGGATGAGGAGTGAGGAATGAGGATGTCCTAAAATGGATGCTGTACTGGAAAAAATGCTCAAGCCCTGCTCCCTTCTTCTTTTCTCGCTCCTTCTCTGTCTCCCCCCTATCTCCCTTGAAAGCCACCCATCCGTGCCGCCTATAATTACATGGCAAAGCTGTTAAATGTGGCAGAGTCACCATCTGCAGTCACCTGCCTTATAAACCACCCTCGAGTCAGTGGCGTAACAGTCCCCGCGGTGATTGGATGGGGTTGACTGAGCTCCAGGAGGCCTCCTCAGCACACTGCACGGACAATAGGCTCCTGAATGTGCCCAGGGCGGAGGGTGGAGGGGCCCATGGGTGAGGGGCCCTCAAAGTACTATGCAGTGGGCCCGTCTCAAGTTTCGTTACGCCACTGCCTCCAGTGGCTCGAGCCCTCTAGGGAAATGCCTGGCAAACAGAATAAGAGTGGAGATTGATTCACTAGACCTCTTGGACCCCCTGGTACATAGGAATCCAGCAGATAATGCTTAATTTGAACCTATTTTTGCACATTGTGCCTCGGGCACACATTTTTGGGGGATTAACGAGTTTTCCTCATCAGACTTTGGGAAACATATAACATATACCACCCATCTTTTAACTCCCATCCCACCGAATAAGGAAGCAAGTGTGGACGCCTGATTTTTCGGCAGAACCTCAGATGCTTTTCAGGTTCACATTTCTTTTCACATAACGTAAAATAGCAACAGTCAAAACTGAATGCCTACTGAAGAATACACCCAGAAAATCTGAGTTTTCTTGGGTGCATTGTTTGATCACATTTCAGGAAAGCAAAATCAAAACAGATTACACAGTATCAGTTTCCAGTTACTCTGTTCTACACACCTTCAGCAGCTCTTCCTAACATCATGTCATCTCACTGTAGTATAAGTAATTTATGAAAATATAAATATTAACCTCTGGTGTTGAATTCTCACTGAACACTTCCAATGACCCTGAAAAATCTGTAAATCCACAACTGACAGGAGCGTTGCTTAGTGAATGGCATTAGTGGGGAGTGAGTTTAACATTTCCCAACAAGCGACAGTGTGCCCAACTAAAAATCACCTGTGGTTGGCTGTGGCATGATTTGGGGTGACCAAAATTGGAGAAATCAGTTTGTAGCTTGGAAAATTAACGAATGTACTTGGGAGCATTGCTATATAGATAGACCTATCCACAGGCAGAACAATTTAACACACCCCTAATCAATAACCTGCTGCAATGCCCATTTGAAAAATGAGAAAATGTTAGACAATACGCTAAGTCCAGCACATGACACAGTGCTGCATTTCGAAGTGGCACAACACAATGCCACGTTCACATGGCATACACTACTATGGCCCTCATTACAACCCTGGTGGCAAACGCTGACTACCGCCAGGCTGACGGCTGCCAACATACTGTGACCGCAGCGATAATCCGCCACGGGTATCATGACCCACACATAGAATACCACCACAATACAGCCACCCACACACGTCCGCCAGACCAAAGGTCAGTGATAAACTGGCCATAGCAAAACCCACACCGTTACGCCAACAGGATTACGCCCACAGTATCACGACCCACGAATCAACACATCGGTCTTTCAACCGCGGTAAACCATTGGCGGTACACACCGCTGCACTCAAAATACACACACACTTACAAAACACCTCCACATTGGACAATTCAAACTACACACACCTGACACATATACACACACCACACCCACACACCAACAACACTATAAAAAACACACCCACATTACCCACAACCCTTCCAATGAAAAAAAAGATTGCCAACAGAGAGCGACACAAGCCAGGAGCACCCACTCAATCAGATGCACAGAACACCATCACCCATACACCAGCCACGCACATCACAGCATACACAATAACACATCACCCCACACATCCTCACACATATCACTCGCACCACATCCATGGCACCCCAAAGACACCCCAGATTTTCAGAGGAGGAACTAAGGGTCATGGTGGAGGAATTCATCCGGGTAGAGCCACAGCTATTCAGATCACAGATGCAGCAGACATCCATTGCAAGGAAGATGGAGCTATTGCGGACAATCGTGGACAGGGTCAATGCCATGGGACAGCACCCCAGAACAAGGGATGACATCAGGAAGAGGTGGAATGACCTACGGGGGAAGGTGCATTCCGTGGTTTCAAGACACCAGATTGCTGTAACAGAGGGCTGGCAGTGGCCCCCCACCTCCTCCCCCACAACTAACAACATGGGAGGAGCAAGACTTGGCGATCATGCATCCTGAGGGCCTCGCAGGAGTCGCAGGAGGACTGGACTCTGGTAAGTCAAATCTTTACTACTTCATCCCCCCACCCTACCTGCATGCCATCACAAACTCCTAGCGCCACCCCATCACTCCACCAACTCAAATATACCCCACTAGCACAACCCACCCATCCCAATACCAAGCCCTGCATACACCCCCAATGCATGGGCACCCATCACCCCAGCATGACCAATAGAGAGACTCACCCAGCCCACAAAATCACCACTCACACAAGGCCAAGCCGACAGGGAAATCACAATCATAGAGCGAAACACAGCCATGCACAAGATAGCACACGCAGAGACATTGTCAATGCATTTGCATCCCAACAGTACCCCTACCCAAAATCACCGGAGAGGAGGTGCCAGCTACATCCACCCCCCCTCCCCCAGAAGAGGCCCACAGTGATGACAGAAGCTCTGCACGCTTGGATCACGATGACCAACCTGGCCCGTCAGGGACCTCAGGACAGTCGGTTCCCCTGCCACAGTCCAAACCCACCACAGAGACTCCCCCCTCAGGAAACATCAGCATAGCACCCACCCAGCGGGCCCATGCCACTGTCCCCCGGATACGTCAATCAGCAGTGTGTCCACCACTCTAGGGACCCCAGGCAACCCCACAAACACAGGACAATCAGGGACCTGGGCTCAGTGGCAGTGGGCACACAGTTCATGGGACAGAGGCACAGGACACCAGGGAAGCTGGGAGGACTGCTGTGCGATGGGGGAGGACAGGCCAAAGGAACCGACCCTCCACAAGACATTCTCAAACATCATGGGAGCATACCACCATTCCCAGGAGACCATGAGCCAGGTACTGGCCAAGTTACAGGAGACCCAGCGACTGCAGGAGGGACAGTACCTGGGGATCAGGGAGGAGCAAACAAAAATATATACCATCCGGGTCACCATTGCAAGGGTGCTGGCTGACATGGGCAAGACCATGAGGGAGGCAGTGGCACAACAAAGGGCGCCTGACACTAGCCAAACCGAGGAACAGCCTACCACCTCCGCCGGCGCTAGTGGACAGAAGGCCCAGCCACAGGACCAATAGGCCACCAGCACCCCACCCCCTGCAGAAGGATAACCACCCCGCAAATCGTCCCTGCGATCAAGGCACAAGACAGAGAACATTGCCAAGACCCCCACCAGGAAATAAGACTCTCCTGATTGTCACCCTTCTCTCCCACTATGTCACCCTGTTCACCTTGAACTGCCATTGCTCCACTTCCTATGCCACTTGGACAATGCACCTGTGATACCAATAGACTAAACTCTAACTGGACATTCCTCCACCATCACCCCAGCCCCTTGCACATATCCCCATACTTATTGGCACAAAAATAAACACCATTGAAACAAATACCATACTGGAGTCAGTGTAATGAATCGAAAAATGTATTAGTACAACATTATCAAAGCATTGCAATGTGTATGTTCAGTGAAATATACTACAGGATGACCTTTGCTGGGCAGCAGTACATATAGCAGGAGCCACAATGGGGCACACAGATCTGAAAATAGAGAATCCAAAGGGTACAGTCAGTGTCCATAGACAGAGGGTAAGAAGCTGCCATGTACAATATCCAAAAGATTATTGAAAAGAAAAGTTGAGTTACAGTCTCTTACTTGTGTGTCACTGGAAGTGCTGCTGTATAATGTTTGTTCTGTTGTCCACATCTTCTTCATCTGCATCCTCTTCCTCACTGTCCACAGGCTCCACCACTGCCAAAAGACCACCTCCAGGCTCATCCTCCTGCAGAAAACGCACCTGACGTCTCAAGGCCAGGTTGTGCAACATAAAGCATGCCACGATGATCTGGCACACCTTCTTGGGTGAGTAGTACAGGGATCCACCTGTCAGATGGAGGCACCGGGACCTGGCCTTCAGGAGGCCGAAGGTTCTCTCAGTAATCCTCCTTGTACGCCCATATGCCTCATTGTAACATTACTCTGCCCTTGTCCTGGCATTCCTCACTGGGGTCAGTAGCCATGAGAGGTTGGGGTAACCAGAGTCACCTGTAAATATCGAGGGACAACTGTTAGAAACACACTAACCCTTAGGGACAACTCCATACCCAGACACCTACTTATACTGTGTAGGGACCTTAGGGTCACCTATTAGCCACACCCGGTGCCTCTGTATTTGACCCATCACATGAGGGATGCTGCTATTCCTCAAGATATAGGCGTCATGCACAGACCCAGGATATTTGGCATTCACATGGGAGATGTACTGGTCCGCCAAACACACCATCTTCACATTCATCGAGTGATAGCCTTTTCTATATCTGTAAACCTATTCATTTTTCCGGGGGGGGGGGAACAAATGCCACATGTGTATCATCAGTGGCACCAAAGATGTTGGGAATATGTTCCAGGGCAGAAAAGTCAGCTTTCACTACGGCCAAATCATCCACCTGGGGGAACACGATGTAGCTGCGCATGTGCTTTAGCAGGGCGGGCAACACTCTGGACAACACGTTGGAGAACATTGGCTGAGACAGTCCTGATGCCATGGCCACTGTAGTTTGAAAGGAACCACTTGCCAGGAAATGCAGCACTGATAGAACCTGCACTAGGGGAGGTATTCCTGTGGGCTGGCGGATACCTGGCTCCAATTGGGCACACAGTTCTTGGATTGTGGCACGATCAAGTCTGTATGATAATGTGCCTGCCCTCTATTGTCGACAGGTCCACCAGGGGTCTGTACACCGGAGGATGCTGCCATCTCATATGCTGCCTCAGAGTTGTCGCCTATGGAGGAGTATGGTGAGCAGAAGGTCCTATTTCCACATAGAATGCACAACTGTTGCTGAATTTAGGTCACAGAAGCAGTATGTGAAGTCGAGAGTCAGTTGATGGGCCAATGTCTGCTGTGACACAGTTACGTGCCATGCCATGTGCCCCCCTGAAATGGCGGCTGCCTGACCTGTGAGGAGGGACAAGTGGGAATGAGGTAAGTGCGTTGGCGCTGTGCTCCGTTGCAGTAGGTGATCGATGACGGCTGCGCAACTTCGCATTGGTTATCATTGGGCCCTATGGGTTCCAGGAGCCAATGGAGATGTACGCCGGCGGTGACGGTATGCACCGCCGTGGACGTCACTGCCATTTTCTAACTATTCACTCACTTGCTACCTGACCGTCAACAGGAGAGGATCTACACTGCAAGTGCTGCTATGACCTGAGTCTGGAAGCGACAATAGCTACAGTGTCTGGGGAATGGGCCCCTGCCTTCACTGAGGAGGAGTTGGAGAAACTGGTGGATCGGGTCCTACCCCAGGACACATTACTCTATGGACCTCCAAACAAACAGGTGAGTACACTGTGAGCATGATGTGTGGGAAATGCATGTTTGGAGTGGTGTGGATATAAGCCACATGTTGGGGGGTGCTGAGGCGTCCTGGCCTGAGTGCTCCATGAGAGGTGGTCAGTGTATGTGCATCACGGCATGGGTGGGAACTAGGGGGCAATGAGTATGCCGGTCCGGACGGGAGAGTAATTTCCTTTTCTTCTGTCTTTTCCCTGTAGGTCAGTGCCCACCAGAAAAAGGGTATTTGGAGTGCCATCGCCAAGGAGGTGAGGACCCTGGGGGTCTATCACAGGCGGAGCACCCACTGCCGCAAGAAATGGGAGGACCTGTGCCGTTGGACCAAGAAAACGGCGGAGGCCCAGCTGGGGCTGGCCTCCAAATGTGGAAGGGGTGCCGGTTGCACCATGACCCCTCTGATGTTCCGCATCTTGGCGGTGGCCTATCCGGAGTTGGCGGATGGGCGCTTGAGGGCATTAAAGCAGCCACAAGGGGGTGAGTACAGATTCTGAGTCCTGACTTTGCGCGCTTCAGGAGCTAGCTGGGTGGGGGATGTGGGTGCCCCTAGGCCAGGGCGATCATGGCAGGGTAGGTCCCTTGTGTGCAGGCTCTGAAGCACTCCAAACACAATGGTGTTAGTGGGCATCTACTACTGGGCAGGGTCCTGTGGGTGTCAGGTGTGCAGATGCTGGCGTTAGACATTGTAGCCCATGGGCTGGTGACTACCTTAGAGACTGGTTGGGCATGGGCTAGTGCATAGGGCAGCTCCCTGTGTGTTGTGTACACCATCGGTAGTGATGTTGCTGGCATTGACCAAGTGTATCCCCTGTCTCTCCCCCCACTCTTTTTGTTTTGTCACCCTGTCCTTGTGTGCATTAGCATCATCTGGTGGAGGAGCAGAGGGACCGGCGACGGAGGGAGCTGCATCCCACATGGGCCTGGAGGCCGAATCCACCAAGGGTGAAGGCATCAGTGGGACAGAGGGGAGACCAGTGACAGCGATTCCTCCTCCGATGGAAGCTCCCTGGCGGTGGCGGACACCTCTGTGCCCCCCCACCAGCACCGCCCTCCCAGCAGCCCCTCAGCATGTTTCCCGTGCCCACTCACCCAGGAGGGTGGGCATCTCCTTCGCCACAGGCACCTCAGGTCCTGCCCCAGTCAGCCCTGCTGCCCTCAGTAAGGAGGCTATTGACCTCCTGAGATCCCTCACTGTTGGGCAGTCAACCATTCTGAATGCCATCCAGGGTGTCGAGAGGCATTTGCAACAAACAAATGCATACCTGGAGGGCATTCATTCTGGCGTGGCGGCCCAACAGAGAGCATTTCAGGCTCTGGCCTCAGCACTGATGGCAGCCATTGTCCCTGTGTCCAGCCTCCCCCCTCCAACTTCCCCTACCCCGTCCCAAATCCCCTCAACCCCAGCCTATCCCAAGCACACCTTCAGACCAGCAATCACCTAAATCAACACACAGAAGTGGCTCAGGCAAACACAAGCATCACTCTTCATCTCACAGACACTCACACAAGCACCATCCCCATGCAGACACACCAACATCCACTGCCTCCACTGTGTCCCCTCCTCCTCCTCGTCCACCCCCTCCCAGTAGCGTCTCCGCTCACACCTGCATGCACTATATCCTCATCCACTACCTCCATCACCAGCACGCCCATCACAACACACCCCTCACGAGCAGTCACCACTCCCACAACCATGCACACGTCCCCTGTGTCCTCTCCCAGTGTGTCTGTGCCCCCTCCTCCCAAAGTTCACAAACACAAGCACCCACCCACCCAACAGCCATCCACCTCACAACAGCATCCAGCCCATGCACCTTCACCCAAACTCAGCAGATGTACACCTCCTACAACCACTCCCTCTTCCTCCACTCCCAAACCCTCTCCATCTTCCCATCCAAGTGTGTCTAAAAAACCTTTCCTTGCAAACTTTGACCTCTTCCCTACACCTCCCCCCACCCCCGTCCTTCTCCTCGGGCCAGGGTGTCAGGATCCCAGGCCAGAACCTCAGCCACCAAGTCGGCGTCCGCTATGGTACCTGCAAGTCCCAGGAGATCAAAGGGGGCACCCGTCAGGGCTGCCAGTGTGCCACTAACCCCTGCAAAGGACCAACACATTCCACCACCTGCCAAGGTGAAGAAGGGGCCAGCATGCAGCACGGCCAAGAAGCATGACCCATCCAGCAAGGCCTCCTCAAAAACTGCATCTGCCAGTGCCAAGGTCCCAGCAGGGTCGGCCAAGATGGGGAAGGGGAAGAAAACCCAAGGCAAGGCACTTCAGGCCTCAGAGCCTCCAGGTGAGGGACTGGTGCCCACCATCAGTACCAACAGCCCCGCAACCTGTACCGCGGAAAGCACCGCCGCTGGCACCGCCACCTGCACCACCATCTGACCCGCCACCTTTACAGCTACCTGCACCGCCGCTGCCACAACTGTCAGCAGCATCATCCCCAGTGGGCAGCCATCTGAGGCTGCAGGAGATGGCCTGGTGTCTCCCTTCACCACTACCAACACCTGCACCACGGCCAGCGCCAGCAGCATCTCCGCAGCAGACACCGCCACAAGCACCGCCTCCTGCACCGCCATCTGCACTGCCGCATGCCCAGCCGGTGCCACTACATCTGTCAGCAGCAGCATCCCCAGTGGGCAGCCATCCGGGGATGCAGGAGGCGGCCTGGACCCTCCCCCCACCACTTGAAGCACCACCACCCGCACCGGCACTACCAGCAGTTTGCAGCCTTGGTCGCCGCAGGATGGAGTCTGGCTCTGCCTCCATGGAGTATCATGCTACCTGTTCCCTGCACATCTCGTGCTTCAGACATCCAGGTGAGGAAATGGTAACTGCCACACCCCAGGTGCAGCTTCACTGAACACAAGGCCCCCTCCAGAACCAATGGAGATATGCATCCACTATCACTTTCTTTGGCAGGATGAAGCAGACTGGGCACAAGGCCCCCTACAGAACCAGTGGAGATATGCATCCATTATCACATTCCTTGGCAAGATGAAGCAGACTGGGCACAAGGCCCCCTCCAGAACCAGTGGAGATATCCATCCACTATCACTTTCCTTGGCAGGATGAAGCAGACTGGGCACAAGGCCCCCTCCAGAACCAGTGGAGATATGCATCCACTATCACATTCCTTGGCAGGATGAAGCAGACTGGGCACAAGGCCCCCTCCAGAAGCAGTGGAGATATGAATCCACTATCACATTCCTTGGCAGGATGAAGCAGACTGGGCACAAGGCTTGGCAGGGTGAAGCAGACTAGGCACAAGGCCCCCTCCAGAACCAGTGGAGATATGCATCCACTATCACATTGCTTGGCAGGATGAAGCAGACTGGGCACAAGGCCCCCTCCAGAACTGGTGGGCAAACCTCCCACTTGAGAGACTGTGGCTTTGCACTCCCCAGGAGCAAGCAGTGGGCAAAGCACTCACTTGAGAGACTGTGGCTTTGCACTCCCCAGGAGAAAGCAGTGGGCAGACCACCCACTTGAGAAACTGTGGCTTTGCACTCCCCAGGAGCAAGCAGTGGACAACCCACCCACTGGAGAGACTTGAGAGACTGTGGGTTTGCACTCCCCAGGAGCAAGCAGTGGGCAAAGCACCCACTTGAGAGATTCTGGCTTTGCACTCCCCAGGACCAAGCAGTGGGCAAAGCACCCACTTGAGAGACTGTTGCTTTGCACTCCCCAGGACCAAGCAGTGGGCAGACCACCCACTTGAGAGACTGTGGCTTTGCACTCCCCAGGAGCAAGCAGTGGGCAACCCACCCACTGGGGAGACTTGAGAGACTGAGGGTCTGCACTCCCCAGGAGCAAGCAGTGGGCAACCCACCCACTGGAGAGACTTGAGAGACTGTGGCTTTGCACTCCCCAGGACATCGCTGTGGGCATGTTGCCCCCTCAAGGAGCAGTGGCGTAGTACCATCTTACGGCAGAGGTGCCCCCCCCTTCCCCTTCCCTCTGAGGTGCCTGTGTGTTTACGACCTGAAGCCCCTGCAGTGTTCTCTCCGTTTTGAGGCAGGAGTCAAGTGTGGGCTTCGCCCATGATTTTTTGGCCCACTGGGCCATAAACATTTGCAAAGGACAGTGTACGTCCTTCTGTACATATTGTAAATATTTGTATATACTGTTTTTGCCAATCGTTAACTTTATCTGCATATTTCTAAATATTACTATTTGCACTCAATTCCTTTTGTCCTTGCATTCTTCCAGGGGGTTGCGGGTGTAAATGTACTGTTGCTGCATGTCTTTGTGTGTATGGTGTTGTGGGTGAGGGTGGTGGTGTTGCGTTTGGCGTGTGTGTGTCACTCTCTTTTTCCACCCCTGTGTGCTAGGTGCAGTACAAACCGTGGTCGTCGCCACAGCCGTCTTTGGTGTTCCTGGTGTATTAGCAGATACACCAGCATAGGCAGGACCTGTAGTTCGGGCTCCATGGTGTCCTGGTTCTTCGTTGAGTGTCGAAAGGTGAGTGGTTTCCCTTCAGAACACTGTTTCCGCCGTGCTTTTGATGGCGTTGGTACCGCCCCAGAAAAGCTGGCGGATTGGCAGGTTGTGATAGGGTGGGCGGTACATTGTCTTCCGCCTGTCTGTTAGCGGTGACCGCTGCAGTGTTTGTTGCTACCGCCGTGGCGGTTGGACTGTTAAAGTGGTTGTCTATGATGGCGGTTTGCGCCATGGTCGTGATCCCATTTCTTTTACTGCCGGCCTTTTGGCGGTGTTACTACCACTTTATTACCGACTGCCAGGGTTGTAATGAGGGCCTATGTGTTCGCGTGTCAGACCTTAATAAGTAAACTTACAAGGGGACATGAATAGGTCGATAAACATTTTCACTCTCAATTAAGATGATCCCACCATAACTCCAGTACATGCAGATCAATAATCAATAACCTCAATAATCAGTGATAATCAATAGCATTAGTAATCAATGGAGTCAGTAATTGTCACACACCATGACCTTTCAGTCATGAATACCCACACCTTTAGTAAAAGTTTGAATATTTATTTCCCTATATTAACAATGCTAAGGTGAAGTAAATTAATCTCAAAATCAAATGATACACATACAGAAACAACACTCCCTGTCCAAAGCGACGGAAGAAACGCAATCTAATCAAAGCTTGAACTATCACACATTCTAAGGTTACAGTAAAAATCAATAACAAGAACAATTGTGCAGATGATATCACATACATTTTGATTCAGCAAAGAAAATACATCAACCATTATTCCGTAAAGCAGACTTTCATTAGTGAGAATCCTTAACTAACACCAGATTAGCATAAGCATGTTGGGCTTCATTCAAAACAATTTAGTCAACATAAATTTGGAAAACATCTAGCTATGGCTCTATCAAAACAGCGCGGTTGGTACCTAGAAAGTAAAAGCAAACATACATTGCAAGTCACAATTAGTAATTCATATACCTCTCCTCAATTGGATCTGCAAGCTAAGATAGTCTTCGTCAGCAGGACATCAGTTTGGTCAGCAAGGCATCACGATTCAGCATCAAAGTTTAGAAAACGCAAGAACTTTAAGCAGTAAAGTTAAGCACGTCTCTGCTCAAGAAAATAGCGACCTTTCGGCCAGCAAGAAAATGGGGCTTTGGGCTCTCTTCCCTCGGTGCAGTTCGACTAAGTTAGATTCCCTAAAACGACTTCCAAGTCCCTGTTGGTCAAGGGATCGCATATTCACACTTTGTCCACTAAAACTAAAACTTTAAATCTATGAATTCTACCACTGCTCCATTCACATGTTGCTGCTTGGCTTCTCTTGTAATGTCCTCATCATCTGGCTGGTCAGGTAACAATATTGTTGCAGCTTATACTCCAGTCAGTAACTCAATTTTTCTCCTCCTGAGAAAGTCAGTCTTACACATTAGTCTCATAATGTTACATTTAGCAAGAACAGCATCTTCTAGCAGTCAGTTCTCATGAGAAAGACTTTTATCAACGAGCACATTTAGAGAGTACAGTGGAAAATCACAGTTTAATTCTCTGGACAGCCCTTTTATTAAACGTTAAGAAATACAGCTTGACATGAGGCCATGCAACCAGGCCAAGACCTCCACTAAGTTAAGGCCTACAATTAATAAAGCTAATACATAATGCATAACCCTTAATATGATATATTACTACATTAATCAAACATATGCTCAACATTTCATATGAGTAAGCTATTAATAAGTACATTTCGTGAACACTGGTGGCCACTCATCGTGAACACATTTTCAAATGCGTGCATTATTTTTCTCTGTCATTACATTTTCTAGGCAAATCTATTTCTCAGAATACATGAATTCTCATTTATTTTTTATTAAAACACCTGCGCTAGCAATCTCTCCTCTGATGACTAAATATTTCATCACACTAAGCTATCACTCACAAATTTTTGCATCAGCTAAATTTCTGTCATTTCAATCCCTTTATGCTTTTGTTCCCTTTTCAAATTTTCCCTAAACAATTTTCCCCTTTTCTTTTCTTCCCTCCTCTGATCATTCTTTGACATTTTCAATTCAATCTTTTTACACAATTTACATATTCTCCATATTCCAATTCGGCAAACCACAATGATCAATATCCCCTGTATAATTTTCTAAAAAAATCATTTTCCAATGTTGCTGAGCCAATTTCCCACTGAAGTAAAACCATTGCAAACCTTTTCCCAAACCCCTGGTTCTTTTAATTCTTTCAAATCAGCACTTTCATTAGTCAGGTTAGTAAGCAAGCCTCTATTGTCTTTACTATTATCAGGAATGAATGAACAACAATGCGTAGAATTAATCATCCTATGAACTCTGCCATCCTTCGCTAAAAGAATGTCTAAAGCAAGGCAATTCTGAAGAGGCACAGCTCTTTCATCAGCTAACTCAGTATCTATCAGGAGTATGGCTCCTGAAAAATTTGTCAGCATGTTATCCACAATAGTAGACAACTTTCAAATCTTTATCGAATTCAGAACAACTCCCACTGAAGGAATCATTGCTCCAAATATATCTCCCACTATACCAGATGGAGACTCCCTCCTCTGTTTCATGTGATATAATTCAGTCACTTTTGGAAACGTATTTAAGTTATCCATTTGAAAAACCTTTGGGAAAAACTATCCCCAAATAACATGTCCCATACCATCCTCTTGGAAGACGGTAATAAGCATTTCGACCACAGATGTAACATGTCCCAGGAATTGCCGGGTCCTGTCCATTCAGCATAAATGCCCATTTATTCTGAAAAAAAAAACACATGTCTACATTCATTCGTTCCCACAAACAAAGTGTCAGTACATGATTTAGGCCTATAAATACAAAGTTTCCCTACGTGTTGCGCATCTAGAGCTAAGTTCCCTTGTGTTTTAATTGCACTATAAGCATAATCAGTCTTGTAATTCCTTTTCTCTAAGCCTTTTTCTAACTTCTCCTTCAATGCCTTTCTCCTTTCATCTGTGTTATCTAAGAAGCTCTTTTCTAACAGTGTAAACAAGCATGTCAGATTATTTGTGGTGTGCATAAGCTGTGTCAAATGTCAACGTAGGTTCAAAGAAACCCCTAACATAGTATGTCATTGTCCTTAGCTATTCTATTCGAATACCTAATTATAGGGACAAATGAAAACACGCCATCATAATTTGAATAGAAATACTGAATGTAATCCTGGTTATAGAATCTTGTTAGTAACAAACTACAATTTATCTCATAAGTTAATGGCAGACTAGGGTCAGTAACTCCTTCTTCGACTGATGAAGGAATCTGCGTACACACATAACAATTCCTTGCATCCATTGTTTCAACATACTCACTCAACAAGCGATAGAAGACATTAGAAGAAAGTTCTCCTTGCGCATTAGTAGCCTCATGCAAATACTTCTCATCTAACCTAAACTTTTCTATTGCAGTTACTACAGTAAGCATCTCAAAAGCAGAAGTATGGTCGGCTTTGATCTTATCAAGAACAGACATTCCCACAATCAATGCCACAAACAATATTCCACATACAATCACCAAACCAATACTCATATATTTCCAGGGCCTATTTTTCTTACCCTGCTGGCTAATGGTACTCATGATCTGTAAAGAATCAGAAAGCAGAAGAAAGTTTTGGAACAATTACAGCAAAAATCAAAAACAAAATCCTCTTTTAGCAGTTATTTACAGCTTTCAGTCTCACTTCCAGGATCCCTTGTCAAAATCGGTAAGCAGCTTGTCAAAATCAGGTTTCAAAAAGTCAAGTCAGGTTATCAAAGTCTTTTTTCTGGTTACTTTCAACAGTCTCTTTTTCAAAATGTTTCTCTCAGATTGTTTCAACAGATCAGTTCATCAGCTTCTTTCAAGTGCCAAAATACTGACCCGGAATGTTTCTATCAATACAAAAAGACAAAAATTATTTCTGCCATTCACTTGTAGTTGCATACGCCCATTCAGGACCTGCGTATTTTCGACTTGCTATTCTCTTTCTTTTCAACTTTCGATCACCATTCAATTCTCCTTCACTTAGATCTCTCTCCTTGTTGTATCCACTTCTTCAATTGTTGTTTCAACAACTGCTTCCTTTCTGTTTGCTTGTGACTCTGGCCATGAATCTCCTTTCAGTGGACCTTTAGTCAATGTTCTTTTCAGTGTTGAACTTGTAACTTCTCCTTGCTTGGTGGTGTTTTCTCTTGACGAACCTCAAACTGGTTCAGGAGGAGTCAGATTACAGTGACTTTGATCCGCCTCAACTCCTTTCCCCTCGGGATCAGACAATTGTTCTGTTTGTCTCTCAAAATCATCTGCTTCTGGGAAAGCCCTCCTCTGACTAGGCTCTCCTGCTGCCTCCATTGAGATAGACTCTTAGACTCTCCATCACCCTCCTGGAGGTCTTCTTCTTCGCCTCTCACAGGAGTGACTGAACCGTCCTCAACGGGCTCATATCTGGTCTCAGTTCCCCTTTGTTCTCCTTCCGGCCCTGAGACTGGTCCTATCATTGTTGGTACTCTCAACAACTCATCCAGAGGACATGCCACTTTCTTCGTGTGGCTGGCATGGATCCGGTTTGGAACTACAGCGCACTTCACAGCTGTGGTAGTTGTCAGAACTACCTGGAAAGGTACTTTCCAACAAGGCTCCAAACACGTTTTCCTCACGTGTGTCCAGGCTACAACCCAGTCACCGGCCCTCAGTTTGTGCCCAGGACATAGATGAGTAGCAGTGTGGTGGCTTCTACCTGCTGAGAAAAAGTGCTAACCACATCAGCCAGACCTTTACAGTAGTCCAACACCATATCATCTGTAATGTTGACAAGAGCAATTGCAGGCACCGCTGGCAACCTCATGGCTAGGCCCATAAGGATCTCATGCGGTGACAATCCTGTCTTCCTGTAGGGTGTATTTCTCATTGTCAACAGGACTAAAGGCAGTGCATCAGGCCATTTCAGATTCGTGGACGCACACATCTTTGCAACTCTTGACTTCAAGGTACCATTCATTTGTTTCACTAGTCCTGATGCTTCAGGGCAGTAACTACAATGCAACTTCTGCTCAATGTTCAATGCTGCACACAGTAATTTAATTACTTTATTGTTGAAGTGACTTCCCATATCTGATTCTAAAGAGATTGGAAACCCAAAACATGGTATCAGTTCCCTAAGCAGTAGTTTTGCTACTGTGAGACTGTCATTTCCCCGTGTAGGGTATGCTTCAATCCAGTGACTAAAAATACTAACAATCACCAACACATATCTCAACCCTCCACATAGAGGCATCTCAATAAAATCCATATGCATTCTGCTGAATGGACCTCCTGCTCTTCCGATGTGGCTCAAATTAAACACTGTCCCTTTTCACACGGTCATTTGCTGGCATATGATGCAACAATGGCAAACTACTTCAGCAACATGTCTAAACCTTGGGTTGAACCAATCGTGCTTGAACAAACGAATCATTGCGTCCCTCCAAACATGTACTTGACCATGGTAACACCTAGCCATTTGAGACAACAGACTATTAGGGAAAATGTATTGACCGTCTTCTGAAACCCACAATTTATCTTGTCTTTGCACACATTTAATTTTATTCCCTGAATGTTTCTCCTCCCTGTCAACATTATTCTGCAACATTTTCAATTCTTCCAAGGTGTCAATTACTTTCAATGAAAAACTTGGACATGTTTCATCTTCTTCAGGTAACAGTTCCCAATTATCTTATCTATGAAGTTCAATGCGCAAAACCTTGCAACTTGATCCGCATATCCATTTCCCAATGACACGAAGTCCTGCGACTTCAGATGTGCACTGCATTTCACCACAGCAATCTTTTCAGGCATTTGAATAGCATGCAACACATCTTATATCTCTCACCATTTCTCACTGGTGAACCAGAAGAGCTCATGAAACCTCTCTCTGGCCATAACTGGCCAAAATCATGGACTATTCCAAATTCATACTGGCTTTCCGTAACTTTCAGTTGAGTGGAAACATCGAACGCTCTAGTAAGGGCTACCAGTTCTGCTACTTGGGCAGAATACACTCCTCAAAGCCAAGAAGCTTCCGGGATACCAGTAATTGTGCACATGGCATATCCTGCTCTCAGTGTCCCTGTATTGTCTCTTAGACAAGAATCATCAACAAAGATAATTTGGTCATTCTCTGCCAGTCGAGTATCTCTAATGTCAGGTCTCGGTTTTGTATACAAGTCAGTTACTTCAAGAAAATCATGCTCAACATCCTCCAATTTCTCAATTCCAACATTTTCATTTGGAAGTAAGGTTGCTGGGTTCAGCACTGTACATCTTTTCAATGACACATTTGGTGACCCTAGAATACTTGTTTCATATCTGGTTAATATCGCACCAGTCAAATATTGGGTTTTCATCCTTGTAAGTAGAATCTCAATGGAGTGAGGGACCATTATAGTCAAAGGGTATCCCATCACAATGCCCTCATACTGTGTAAGACTCTGTCCAACTGCTGCAACTGCACACAAACAGCCTGGTAAGGCTGCTGCAACTGGGTCCAAAGTAGCTGAAAAATATGCTACTGGGCGGTTTACAACTCCATGGACCTGCGTCAAGACAGACAAAGAACATGCATCAAGCTCATGACAAAACAATGTGAATGGTTTTGTGTAGTCAGGCATACCTAAAGCTGGAGCCTTGCACAGACTGTCTTTCAATTCAGTGAACGCTTTCATTCCAGCCTGGTGTAACACCATGAGATCAGTGACTTCTTTATGAGACAGCTTCTGCATTGGCCTTGAAATGACTGAAAAATTAGGAATCCATTGGCGACAATAGCCTACCATCCCTAGAAACCTTCTCACATCTCTCTATGTGGTCAGGGGATTCATCTGCAATATTGTTGTAACCCTTTCTCTAGATATCTTTCTTGATCCCTTCTCAATCTGGTGACCCAAGTATTTCACTTCTTTCTGACAGTATTGCAATTTAAGTGGGGACACTTTATGACCATTCTTTCCCAAATGGTTCAGCAAAGCAATCAAGTCATACTTGCATTCGTACCTTGTTTTGGACGCAATCAGCAAGTCATCAATGTACTGTACCAAGGTCGATTGGAAAGGCAACTCCAACGACTCCAAATTCTTTTTCAAGATCTAATTGAATATGGAAGGTGACTCTGAAAACCCTTGAGGAAAAAGTAAACTCGGTCCAAAAATTTGAAGCAAAAGAGAAATTGGCAGTCCTCATGAAGAGGCACAGGATAGAAAGCTTGTGCCAAATCAATGACAGTAAACCACTCAGCATCGCATGGAATCTGAAACATTATCACAGCTGGATTTGGCACCACGAGATAACATTTGACCACAATGTCATTTATCTTTCTCAAATCCTGGACAATTTGAATTTTCCCTCGGGGCTTTTGCAAATCCATTATCGGTGAATTACATGGACTGATCAACACTTCCTTCAGAGCCTCCTGTTTCACAAAGTCCTCAATTATTTGGGTGACCTTCGTAAGAACATTTTGTGGTAAATGGTACTGGGAAATTTGAGAAACAAACTGCATTTGGCTTTACAGTAACTTTAACTAGCTCAACTCCCTTTATCATACCTATCTCCTTTCTTGTCAAATCCCACACCTTCTCCTTAAAATTTCCTTGTCCCTGTAAATCCGGATGAAGCTCCTTCACCATAAACATTGGGAAAAATTCAATAAGAGGATATTCCTCATTTGTAGTCTCACACGCTATCTCTGGGGCTTGGTCATCTTCATCATCTTTATTTTTCTGAATCTCAATTGCATCATTTGAACAAATAATCAAGCATTTTGTTTTACACAGCAAGTCTCTTCCCGGTAGGGGTACTGGACTTGAATCACAGACTACAAATTTTTGCAAACCCTGGAAGTTGCCATTTTTAACCTGAACTGGATCTGTAATTGGGTTAGTCAAATACTGATTTGCTACTCCTGCAATCTGAACTGTTTTACCTGAAAGAGGCAAGTTCGGGACTTCAACCGATCTTACAGTAGAACGTGTAGCTCCTGTGTCAACCAAGAATGAAACTCTGTGACCCATGACTTTTCCCTTCACATAGGGACCTCTCTGATCTATTTCTAAGGAGGCTGCAAGCACCCATGGCTCCTCATCTGAACTTTCGCTCATCCAATCATCATTTATTCCATTCTCACTGTGAAACGGGAATTGGTGCACTGTGTTATTACTTTTGTTAAGCTTCTGATCTGTGACCTGTTGAGAAAGAATCATTTGCTGCTGTTCCATTGGGGCTTGAGGTATTTGAATTTGTTGTCTAGGTACCATGGGAACCTGCTCCTGCATTGGCTGCACCTGTGTCATTTGTTCACGTGGCATTTGCACCTGCTGCATGGGTTGAAAATTCTGCACTTGATTCATATTCTTTTGAAAATGTAGGTTAGGACCTCTCATTCTCAGTCCTCTCATGTTCTGGAATAAATTGACATCATTAGTTTGCTGAACAACACCTTCCCCACCAACATCGGACACTCCCATTTCCAATGACCAACGGCTCCACAAACGTGACAAGGCAACAATTTCTTCATTCCCTGCACATCATTCTGAACCCCTACAATACCCAAGTCTGAACTGCAATTCTTGTTACCTCCGCGACCTCTACCTCTCATCTGGGGCTGAAACACCATGTTTCCCTGCTGCTGTTGTGGTATTTTTTGTGGAAAATTCCTTGCATGCCTGTCTGAGCAGCTTTAGTGTGCATCACCATCGCCTTTTTTCTCAGCTTTCTCTGCTTCAACTCAATTTCATCACTACAGTATTTTGCATACAACAACACCTCCTCAATCGGTTTTGCTTGCCAGAAAATCAAATGGCTCTTAATCATCTGGCTAATTTCAGGTCTCAATCCTTCCACAAATCTGAACACAAAATGAATCATGTCCTTCGCCTCAATTGTCTCTGTACCACTGTAATGCTTGAACGCCTGTAACAATTTCTCATAATACGCATGCATTGACTCCTTTGCTTCCTGAGCTTCTGGCAATCAATATTCTTGGGCGAAATTCTCGTTTTCAAAAATTCAATCACCTTATAGTAATATTTAATTACATCAGGAGACAGTACACCTATATTTTCATCTCTCTGTGGTTCGCTTGTTGGCCAATCTATACTCCTTTTGCATTCTATCCACAGATCAGCTGGGACTACTATCTCTAGTAATGTGTTCAACTCTTCCCAAAGGCACATTGCAAGTTTTACAAACCTGTCTGTCTGCTGGTACCACTCCACTGGCTTCTCCCTCAATCTCGGATAAGCATTTGGAAATGATAGAATATAATTTCTGCTCCAATGGACATGAATAGAATTCCCTCCTGGAACCTTTCTCATTGGTAAAATCTTTACTGGATCTTGACCTTGCTGCACATTTGCAGTCAGCTCCGCAGAATCCCTTGTCCTGTTGTCTATTTTCTTTACCGATCTGCCTTCCCACTTGTCTAATGCTCCCCAAGTCTGGGCACTTTGAAGCAATTCCCTAAGGTGTGCCTTCATTCCGGTAGATCTCATGTGTTCAAAATCTTTAGTCTCGAAATCTAATCTGTAACTCCTTTTCAAAAGCTTCATTTTCTCTATTTCTATGCCGTACTTCTCTGCCAGGTCTGCTAGCATCTGATACACATTGCTCACCTCCCTTGTAATCGTCAGGCACAAATATCTCAACTCTGCTTCTGTGTAGGATTCTAACCTGCTCACACCCATTATTCTCTCAATGAGCTTACCCGCTTCCATGCTTAGCCTAGCATAGTTCAAACGCTCCTCTAGCTTAGGATCACTCTGGGGGTACTCAGCCTGTCTAACCATTCAGTCAACTGCTAAGTTGTTAAATCTTGCAACAAAATATTACTGGCTTGGACAGATGGCATCTGCTGTGCAACTGCATTCGGATTCTGCGGTGTCAGCAATTTCAAGCTCTGACTAATGTTTGACCCTATTGTAGTATCTGGAAGTGCTCCAAATGCGCTAGGGTCCAACAATGATCTTGAACTGTCAAAAGTCTGTCCCACAGGAGAAACTACTTGAGTATTTTCTTTAGGTCCTCCCCCCATTATGTTCTGTGACATGACACCCTGTTCTCATACACTAGGTTTCTTCTGTGCAAATAAGGGTACGGCTGGACCAACAGTAATTGGTAAAGATACAGCATCTGGGGTTGGTCTGGTATTTAAATTCTGTGGGAGAGTAACTCCCATATTCTTATTCATCATTGAAGACATATATGACTGTGTCCCTGTTACCGGAGTGAATCTCTGCATGACTTGTGGCTGCACTTGGGGCAGTAAAAGTGGAGTTGGTTCTGTCTGAACCAACATCAGTCTTGGGAAAACCTGTTCGGTAGGCACCATTACGTTTGTAGCCGTTTCCATAATGGGTACATCAGGATAAGTTCTCTGGACCTGTGGCAGTTGCACCTGATTTTGTACCTCTGGAGTGGTAGGTGCATTACGACTACCCTGCATCGTATTCTGTGTCAGGCTAGTATGAACCTGCACTGGACTCACTGTCCCATTAACATGTGTCAGAGCTGAAGGATCACCACTAGTGCTCGGATCACTCATGTGCTGCATATGGTTGTGGGCGATTTCTCAATAACTGTAAAATGAACTCATCATCATCTGATTCTTCTTCCACTGCTGAAGGCTCTCAAGCCTCCCTACTTTCAGACAGGCTTCTGTTAGTCTTTCTAGTAGCTTTCCTTCATTTTTTATTGCCCTGCGTGGTTGCCAGAAATAACTTCATTCCATGCAAAGTCTAATTTCTCCAAATTCTCTAAACACTGTCCCACCTAGCCTCTGTTAAAGTCTTTTCTGCCTTTCTCATTCTCCTTTTGAATTTCTGTTGCTGTTGCTGTCCTGCTACTAGTTCCCAGATCGCTAATGCCTCGAACTGTGCTGGTCTCGGAAGGGGCTTCGATTCGTATAGTACCATCCTTTAATGTTCTAAAACCCTCAAATTGAATGTCCTATTTGTAGGACATGCTAAGTTCCCATCTTTCTCTGTCACTTTGCACCATTGCTTTAGCCAAAGGTATGGCGCGACACCCTTCTCTTGCATTACAATGTAAGCTGGTGTACCTTCTGGCGGTGTAGTCTCACCTATACTCGCTGTAATGTGAAAAACACTCTTTGAAAAATGTAATCTTTTTGACTTTTTTTGTTATTCAAAATCAAATCAGGAAGTGACTTTTAATCCCAGAATTCTCTTTACCCTCTTTCTCAACCAATTGCCTCTCATGGACTGCTGCCAATCCGTGCGCAACGCTTCTAACTAACCGACCTATCCCAGCACGGCTCCAATGACGTTCTGCGGCTGACAAAGTCTTGCGGCTTGTCCTCCCAGACTTCGATTCACACAAAACTAATGCAATCATTGCGAGCACTAACCCCAAAATCAAAAAACAAATCTGCTGGTTTACTACAGGAAAGGTAACACAATTCCTTCAGAAATTTTATGGATTTTTCACTGATGGCTCTTGAAGCTACTCCTTCTTTCTCAGTCTCCCAGATTTGCAAGCAAAATTCGACCCGCAAATTTTACTCCCAACTGATCAGTGGGTCTGTCCTGGTGCACATTAGACTCGCCAGATCTCAGTCGAAAAATTCTCTCACTCACTATGACTCACACTCTGACTTGTCGACCACGCACGATTGACCTACTAAACGAGACAAATTACAACATAACACCAAGGCCCATATTTATACTTTTTTAGCGCCGCATTTGCATAATTTTTTAACGCAAAAACGGCGCAAACTGGCAAAATACCATTGTATTTTGTAAGTTTGCGCCATTTTTGTGTCAAAAAGCAGCGCAAATGCGGCGCTAAAAAAGTATAAAAATGGGCCCAAGTGTCGCATACACTTTTCAATATATATCATAATTCACCTGAGATTTGCATAAGATGTGCAAGTGCAAAACCTACTTCATTCACCCTGTCACTAAAATGGCAAAAACATCCTCAAACAACCATTGGCAGGCTCCAAGATTCTGGGAAAGACATTTCTGGACTTAAGGAAACATTTTCTTTCAAATTAACATCATTGAAAAATAAATCAAAATTTCAGTAATAATGAACTCTCAAAAGACCAAGGCCCTCATTATGACATTGGCAGTAAATCCCACTTACCGCCACGCTGACTGCCGCCAACTTACTGCCTCCGTTGTGGATATCCGTTTACTATATTATGACACGCACACACCAATCCATCAGTGTTCAGCGACATACACAAATCCGCCACACCAAAGGTCAGTGATAAACTGGCGGTCCCAAACCCCACACTTTTACGCCAACAACTACACCCGCCACATTATGACCCACGAATCACCACGGTGGACATTAAACGGTGGTAAGCCATTGGCGGTACCTACCGCTGTGCTAGCAATGGCCACACACAAACAAAACAAGACCACATTGGACAATTTAAACAACACACACCTGATACCCATACACACAGCACACCCACACACCCACACCACTATAAAACACACACCCACATTACCCACAACCCTTTACCATTGCAAACAATTGCCAGCAGAGAGACACCAAGACCACAGACACAACTAGAGCCACACACTATACACACCTATACACAACTCACGCACCCCACATCACACACCCTAACACTTTACCCAACACACCCTTACATACACACCTCACGCAACACCCATGGCACCACAAGGACACCCCCGCTTCACAAAGGAGGAGCTAAGGGTCATGGTGGAGGAAATCATCATGGTAGAGCCACAGCTATTTGGAGCACAGGTGCAGCAGATATCTATAGCTAGGAAGATGGAGCTATGGCAGAGAATCGTGGACAAGGTCAATGCCATGGGACAGCACCCAAGAACTAGGGATGACATCAGGAAGAGGTGGAACAACCTATGGGGGAAGGTACATTCCATTACAGCAAGACACCAGCTCTCTGTACAGAGGACTGGTGGTGGAACCCCCAACTCCTCCCCCACAACTAACAGCATGGGAGGAGCAAGTCTTAGCAATCCTGCATCCTGAGGGCCTGGCTGGAGTAGGAGGGGGACTGGACTCTGTTAAGTCAACTCTCTACTACTACTACTACCCCCTCTACCTGCATGCCATTACATACCCCCACCCTCACCCTCACTCCACCACCTCCCATACACCCCACCATCACATCTCACTTATCCCAATGCCAAGCCCTGCATGCTCTACCAATGCATGGACACCACTCTCAGCCCTGCATAGACACTCATCACTAAATCATGCACACCATAGAGAACTAATAATCCCACCATACACCAACATACACAAGTGAAAGCTGCCAGGGCAAATCCTATCAAAGAGGGCAAGCCACGGATGCACAATATGTCAGACACAGAAACCATAACACATCTTTTACATCCCCACATGTATCCCAGCCAATGTCAGAGGAGAGGAGGTGCCAGCACTATCCAGTACCACAACTAAAGAGGCTCACAGTGATGACAGCAACTCTGGTCTTCAGGATCTGGATGTACAACCTGGCCCATCAGGGACATCTGGACAGCCGGTTACCCAGGCCCATTCACACACCACCACAGAGCCTCACCCACCAGGAAACACCACCACAGCACCCTCCTAGCGTACCCACACACCTGTCCCCAAGACACATCAATCAGCAGTGTGTCCACCTCTACAGGGACCCCAGGCCACACCTCGCCCCCAAGACAATCAGGGACCTGGGGTCAGTGGCAGTGGGCACACCGTTCAGGGGACAGAGGAACAGGCCAACAGGGAAACTGGGAGGACTGCTGTGCATCAGGGGGAGGACAGGCCCAGGGAACCGACTCTCCAGGAGGCATTTGCGTGGATCCTGGGAGCTTACCAACATTCCAGGGACACAATGGGCCAGGTCCTGGACAATGTGCAGGAGAACAGGCGGCTGCAGGAGGGACAGTACCAGGGGATCAGGGAGGACTTGCAGGCCATCAACAACACGCTGATCCCCATAGCAGGGGTGCTGAAAAACATGGCCAACATTATGAGGGAGGCAATGTCACACCAGCGGGCCCCTGCCACTAGTCAGACATCTGAACAGCTTTCCACCTCCGCTGCCGCTAGTGGCCAGGAGGCCCAGCCACAGGACTCACAGGCTACCAGCACCCCTCACCCTGCAGAAGGAAAACCACCCCGCAAATGTTCCCTGCGATCCAGACAGAAGCCAGAGACACTTGCCAAGACCCTTGCCAGGAAATGAGACTCTCCAGATTGTCAGCCTTGTGTCCCACTCAGTCACCCTGTCCACCTTGAACTGCCATTGCTCCCCTTCCTATGTCCCCTTGGACAATGCACCTGTGCTACAAACAGACTGAAACAATACCCTGGACTTTCCTCCATCATCACCCAATCCCATTGCACTTGCCTCTCAATATTTTAGCGCTTTAATAGACACCCTTGGAAAAAAAAGAAGTTTGGAGTATGTCATATTTTTCAAATATCTCTTCATTGAAACAGATACAAACATTGCAATTCAACTGTACTGAAAATGAGCATAGATTAATGACCTGAAGCTAGCTGCAGTGATCACACCAGGAGCATATGTGAGGTCACCAACATCTGCAAAATGAATTGCCAGATGGAACAGTAAGTGGGCATAGAAGTGGGAAATATCATCATGCCAGTGCCACAGAACTTCAAACTAATTGAAATGTGAAGTAACACTGTTCTACCTGTGTGTCACTGGAAGTATTGTCTGATCACTGATGTTCTGTTGTCCTCATCCTCATCCTCTGCCTCCTCATCCTCCCTCTCCGCTGGTCCACTGCTGGCACACGGGCATCTCCAGCCTCCTCGTGCAGAAGAGGCACATGTCAACTGAGGGCCAGGTTGTGCAACATGCCACCACTATCTGGCAGACCTTCTTGGGTGAGTAGCACAGGGATCCACCTGTTAGATGGAGGCTCCGGACCTGGGCCTTCAGGAGGCCAAAGGTTCTTTCAGTTATCCTTCTAGTTCGCCCATGTGTCTCATTATAACGTTCTTCTGCCCTTGGCCTGGCATTCCTCACAGGGGTCAGCAGCTATGATAGGTTTGGGTAACCAGAGCCACCTGCAAATATTGAGGGACTACATTTAGCCACACAGTATCCCATAAGGCTCACACCATACCCATACACCAACATATACTGGGTGGGAACCAGGCCCACCTATTAGCCACACTCTGTGCCTCTGTAGTTGGCCCATCACATTTGGGATGCTGCTATTCCTCAGGACAAAGGCATCCTGCACTGACCCAGGATACTTAGCATTGACGTGGGAGATTTACTGGTCCGCCAAGCACACCATCTGTACATTCATAGAGTGGAAACTCTTACGATTTCTGAACACCTGTTCATTCTGACGGGGGGACAAATGCAATATGTGTTCCATCAATCGCACCAATAATGTTGGGGATATGTCCCATTGCACATAATTCGACCTTCACTGTGGCCAAATCTTCAACCTGGGGAAATACAACGTAGCTGCACATGTGTTTAATGAAGGCAGACAACACTCTTGTCAGCACTATTGAGAACATTGGCTGTGACATTCCTGCTGCCAAGCCCACTGTCACTTGGAAAGAATCAGTTGCCAGGAAATAAGTGTGATTTGTTCATTATGTCCTAATTTTACCAGTGATGCAGCAATTTCCCAGGGCCTGCCCCCCGAACCCTGAAATGGCATCCACCTGTCCTGTGTGGAGGGACAGGTGGAAGTGAGGTAAATCTGCTGACAATGTGTGCCATTGCGGGAGGCGGTCGGGAACCGCAGTGCAATTCCTCATTGTTTAACATTGGGCCCTATGGGTTACAGTGGCCAATGGTGATCTACGCCGGCGGTGACGGTATGAATCACTGCAGACGTGACTGCCATTTTCTATCTGATCCTTCACTTGGTACCTGATCTTCAACAGGAGAGGACCTACAATGCATGTGCTGCTGTGACCTGTGTCTGGAACCTACCACGGACCGTGTGATGGGGAAAGGGCACCGCCTTCACTTCGAAGGAGTTGGAGAGACTGGTGGATGGGTCCTACAGACAGACAGATTGCTGTACGGGCCTCCAGACCAACAGGTGAGTGTACTGTGGGCACGATGCATGTGGGATGAATGCATGGAGTGGTGTGTGTGAAGGCCTCGTGTAAGGGGGTGGGTGGATGTCCTCTGGGTGGCGTATAGGTTGCGTACTGGGCCATGTGTGTGTAAATGATTTTGTGAACGGGTATGGTGGGCCATAAGTGTAACAGGCAGGACTGTTTGTCTAATTCTATTTTCCAGTGTGTATTGCCTCTGCAGGTCAGCGCCCATCAAAAGAAGGGTATATGGCGTGCCTTCCCCAAGGACGTGCGGACCCTGGGGGTCTATGGCAGGCAGAACACCCACTGTCACAAACGGTGGGAGGACCTGAGACGCTTGGAACTGAAGACAGTGGAGGCCCAGCTGGGGATGTCTTCCCAACGAGGAAGGGGTGCCCGTCAAACCCTGACCCCCCCTGATGGCCCGCATACTAGCGGTGGCCTATCCTGAGCTGGAGGGGCGCTTGAGGGCATCAAAGCAGCCACAAGGGGGTGAGTACAGTGCCCATCATTACAACATATGCATAGTAGGGTGGTATCCGGGTGGGGGATGTGTGTCAGTGGGTGCCCCTGGGTCAGGCCTGACATTGCAGCGTAGGTCCCCTTGTGGCTAGGGCTCAGAAGGTAAAATCCTGCAACCCAGCCCGTAGGCATCCACTACTGGTAAGGGCTTTGTGGGTCCCAGGTGTACAGCATTTGGCGGTGTGTGCCCCTCCCCATGCCTTGGCTGCTAACTATTTTTCTGGTAGTGCTATGGCATATTGCGTGGGCATGTTTCCTGTGTGTGAGGGTGCTGTGTTCGCCAACAGTGGTGTTGGTGCAGCTGTTGACCAAGTGTATCCTTTGTCTCCCCCCCCCTTTTTTTTTGTCATCCTGTCCTTATGTGCATTAGCATCATCTGGCGGAAAAGCAGAGGCACCGGCGATGGATGGAGCTGCCTCCCACAGGACCCAGGAGACAGAGTCCACCAGCGCTGAGGGCACCAGTGGGATGGAGGGCGAGGGGAGCACCACGGCGGAGACTGGAGGGGACAGTTCTGAAACAGTTACCTCCTCAGATGGAAGCTCCCTGGTGGTGGCAGACACTTCTGTGACCACCCCAGCTACAGGTACCACCGCCACCCCCATACCAGCACCGCCCTCCTAGCAGCCCCACATCGAGTTGCCCGTGCCTGCTCACCCAGGAGGGTGGGCATCTCCTTCACCCCAGGCACCTCAGGCCCTGCCCCAGTGAGCCCTTCTGCCCTGAGTTAGGAGGCTATTGGCCTCCTGAGATCCATCTCTGTAGGGCAGTCAACCATTGTGAATGCCATGCAGGGGCTGGCAGTCCAGATGCAACACACTAATACATTCCTGGAGCGCATTCACACTGGATTGGTGGCCCAACAGAGATTGATCCTTGCTCTGGCCTCCTCTCTGATGGCAGCCATTGTCCCTGTTTCTATCCTCCCCCTCCAACTTCATCTTCCCAGTCCTATTCTCCTCAACCCCAACCCATCCCAAGCACACAGTCAGACGAGCATGCACACAAGATAACACACAAGAGTGGTACAGGCAAACACAAGCACCACACTTCATCCCACAGGCACTCACACAAACACCATCCACATGCAGACACACAAACATCTATTTCCACTGTCTCCCCTGCGCCTCCTCCACCACTTCCCACCCAGTTCCGTCCACACACACACCTGCATGCACTACATCATCATTCACTACCAGCATCATCATCACACCAAGCAGAACACACACCTCACTGGCAGACACCTCCAAAACAGCCATGCACACGTCCCCTGTGTCCTCTCCCACTGTGTCTGCCCCCCCGTAAGGTACACAAACACAAGCACTTAGACACCCAACAGCCATCCACCTCACAACAGCATACAGCCCATGCACCTGCACCCAAAAGCAGCAGACACCTCCAACAACCATTCCGTCTTCCTCCACTCCCATTCCTTCTCCCTCTTCCTGCCCCAATGTCCCTAAGAAACTTTTCCTATCCACCATTGACCTCTTCCCTACCCCTCCCCCACATCCTGCACGTATGGCCAGGGTAGGAAGAAGCCAGCCAAGCACCTCAGCCACACAGTCCATGGGCCCAGCCATCACCACACCCACTCGTGGTGAAAAAGGATCCAGGCCACATGTCCTGAAAGTGAAGGAGCCTGCACCAGGCAGCCTCAAGGGAAAGGAGCCTGCCCCATGTGCTAGGAAGATGGGGAGCCTGCCCCAGCAGCCAAGAAGGGAAAAGAGTCTGCCCCAGCTACCAGTAAGAGCAAGGAGCCTGCCCAAGCATACCAAGAAAGGAAAGGAGCCTGCCCAATCTGCCAGGAAGGAAAAGGAGCCTGCACCAGCAGGCAAGAAGGAAAAGGAGCCTGCCCCAGCTGCCAGGAAGAGCAACAAGCCTGCACCAGCATGCAGGAGGAGCAAGGGGCCTGGGGCAGGAACTGTGACGGAGCCCCCAGCACCAACCATGGTTGTGCAGCCATCCAAGGTTGGAGAGGATGGGCAGGAGCCTCCCCCCACCAGCAGAACCACCACCTCCACTGAGCTGCCATCCGAGGTTGCAGGGGATGGGCAGGAGCCTCCCCTCCCAGCAACACCACCACCACCTCCACTGAGCAGCCGTCTGAGGTTGCAGGGGATGGGTAGGAGCCTCCCCTAACAGCAGAACCACCACCTCCACTGAGTAGCTGTCCGAGGTTGCAGGGGATGGGAAGAAGCCTCCTCCCCCAGCAGCACCACCACCTCCACTGAGCAGCTGTCTGAGGTTGCAGGGGATGGGCAGGAGCCTCTCCCCTCACCCCCAGCAGCACCATGACCTCCACTGAGCAGCCGTCCGAGGTTGCAAGGGATGGGCAGGAGCCTCCCCCCAACAGCAGCACCACCACCTCCACTGAGCAGCCGTCCAAAGATGCAGGGGATGGGCAGGAGCCTCTCCCCCCCCCCAGTAGCACCACCACCTCCACTGAGCAGCCGTCTGAGGTTGCAGGGGATGGGCAGGAGCCTCCCCCCAACAGCAGCACCACAACCTCCACTGAGCAGCTGTATGAGGTTGCAGGGGATGGGCAGGAGCCTCCCCTAACAGCAGCACCACCACCTCCACTGAGCAGCCGTCCAAGGTTGCAGGGGATGGGCAGAAGCCTCCTCCCCCAGCAGCACCACCACCTCCACTGAGCAGCTGCCTGAGGTTGCAGGGGATGGGCAGGACCCTCTCCCCCCACCCCCAGCAGCACCACCACCTCCACTGAGCAGCTGTACAAGGTTGCAGCGGATGGGCAGGAGCCTCCCCCCAACAGCAGCACCACCACCTCCACTGAGCAGCCATCACCTCCGGCAGACAGTATGTAATCCTGCCTCCATGGGCTGCTGTGCGGCCTGCCTCTGCAAATCCAGTGCGTATGACACCCACCTGAGAGACTGTGACCTTGCACTTCCCGGGATCAAGAGCACAGGCACGAGGCCCCCTCCAGAACCAGTAGGTAAGACACCCACTTGTGAGACTGTGGCCTTGCCAAGGCATGTTGTCCCCTCCAGAACCAGTGGGCAAGTCACCCACTCGAAAGACTGTGGCCTTACACTCCCCAGGACCAAGCACAGGGCATGTTGCCCCCTCCAGAACCAGTGGGCAAGTCACCCACTTGAGAATGTGTGAGTTGCACTCCCCAGGATCAAGCACAGGGCATGTTGCCCCCTCCGTAACCAGTGGTCTTGTTCCATCTCCCAGCTGAGGTGCCCCCCCCGTCCCCCTGAGGTGCCTGCCTATTTACCAACTGATGCCCCTGCAGTGTTCTCTCCATGTTGATGCAGGTGACATGTGTGGCCTTGGATTTTGGCCTGTGGCCATGTGGCCTACGAACATTGTGGACTGGGCTGTGTCCCTTTTTGTGTACAGATGTATATATCTATTATCTTGCCTAACTTATTTTTCATGCTGTGTTGATTTCATTACATTCACTATTTTGAAATCGTTTTGTCCTTGCATTATTCATCCGAGTTACAGGGTCAAATTGTTTTGTAATGCAGCTGATTGTGTGTATGGTGTGTGTGTGTGTGTGGTGTTTGTGTGTGTCACTGTCGTTTTCCTCCCCCCTCTTTGTGTGCTAGGCGGCTGTACTCACCGTAGTCATCTTCGCCGGCGTTGGTGTTCGTGGTGGAGCAGAACATAGAAGATCATGGGAAGACATGCAGGCCCATATTTATACTTTTTTAGACGCCGCGTTTGCACCACTTTTTGACGCAAAAACGGCACAAACGTACAAAATACAATTGTATTTTGCAAGTTTGCGCCGCTTTTGCGTAAAAAAATGACGCAAATGCGGCACTAAAAAAGTATAAATATGGGCCGCAGTTCTAGTTCCATGGCAGCATGATTGTTCCCTGTGTCTCCAATGTTGAGTCCTTTCACTTCTAAGGTCTGTTTCCGCCAGGATTTTGATGTCATTGTTACTGCTCCAGGAAAGGTGGCGAATTGTCTGGTCTTAATATGGTGGGTGGAACATTGACTTCCGCCTGGCTGTAGGTGGCTACTGCTGTGGTGACTGCTTTTTCCGCCCTGGCGGTCATCGTGGTACATTGGCTGTCTATCAGAGATAACACCACCATGGTCACAATTTGGCGCTACTTACCACCAGCCTGTTGGCGGTGTTACCGCCACTTTAACACCAACCGCCAGGGTTGTAATGCGGGCCCAAATTATCAAGCTACCACCATCTCCGTTAATCTCTATGTCTTTCTGTTACTGTCCCTGGGACCCCTATAATAGCTTATTAAGGAGACAAACCATCAAGCTGTCACTATCTCTGTAAATACCTGTTATTTTATATCGGACGTCTATGAGGGTCTCTTAAGGAGACAAACCATCGGTGCCTGCTACCATCTCTGTTGGTGTGTCAGACCTTAATAAGTAAACTTACAAGGGGACGCGAATAGGTCAATGAACCTTTTGACTCTCAATTAAGATGTTCCCACCATAACTCCCGTACATGCAGTTAAATAATCAATAATCAATCAATAACCTCAATAATCAGTGATAATCAATAGCATTAGTAATCAATGAGTCAGTAATTGTCACACACCATGACTTTTCAGCCATGAATAACCACACCTTTAGTAAAAGTTAGAATATTTATTTCCCTATATTAACAATGCTAAGGTCACATAAATTAATCTCAAAATCAAATGATACACATACAGAAACAACACTGGCTGTCCAAAGCGATGAAAGAAATGCAATCTATTAAAAGCTTGAACTATCACACATTCTAAAGTTACAGTGCAAATCAATAAAAGTGCATCTCTGCTCAAGAAAATAGCGACCTTTCGGCCAGCAAGAAAATGGGCCATTGGGCTTTCTTTCCTCTGTGCAGTTCAGCTAAGTTAAATTCCCTAAAACTACTTCCCAAGTCCCTGTTGGTCAAGGGATCGCATGTTCACACTTTGTCCAATGAAACTAAAACTTCAAATCTATGGATTCTACCACTACTCCGTTCACATGTTGCTGATTGGCTTCTCTTGCAATGTCCTCATCATCCGGCTCGTCAGGTAACAATATTGTTGCAGTCAGTGGCTCCATTGTTCTCCTCCTGAGAAAGTCAGTCTTACACACATTACACTCATAAAGTTACAGTTAGCAAGAACAGCATCTACTAGCAGTCGGTTCTCATAAGAAAGACTTTTAGCTACAAGCACATTTGGGCAGCACAGTGAAAATCACAATTTAATTCTCTGAAGAGCCATTTTATTAAAAGTTAAGAAATACAGCTTGACACTAGGGCGTGCAACTAGGCCAAGACCTCCGCTAAGTTAAGGCCTACAATTAATAAAGCTAATACATAATGCATAGCCCTTAATATGATAAATTACTACATTAATCAAACAAATGCTCAATGATTCATATTAGTAAGCCAATAATAAGTACATTTCGTGATCATTGACAGCCACTTGTTGTGATCACATTTTCAAATGTGTGCATTATTTTTCTATGTTATTACATTTTCTAAGCAAATTCATTAATCAGAATACATGAATTCTCATTATTATTTTTATTAAAACACCTGGCTAGCGTATGTCTGCAGGATGAGGCAGGTATTGTGCCACTTAAGTACCTTTTTGAGTGATTGGCATACGTATTTGAATTGTGAATGTTTTTCAACCGTTTTTTTACAGTGGGTCCTAGCTTAAGACATACCCAATGGAAGGTTGCATGCATTACAACTGGGCAGGGCATTTATAGGATCGTAGTGTCCTGATATAAATTCAAAGAAACACAACAAGAACAAATGGCACCTTAACCCTTATTCCATCACTATACCACTATACTATCCCCTAGAGAAGCTAGGTGTAGTGTTAGGCATTCAGGCCTACCTGGTATACACTTTAGATGTATTTGAATCCTGGAAAGTGGATTGTTCTCTTGTCTGAACTCAGTCTGTTTTGGGGCAATCCTGCATCCAAGATCACAGTTGTATAATAACCAGTAGCCAGCAAAGGGCCCAGAGTGAAATAGTTTGTTAAAGTGGGTGAAGATGGATGATGTTATCCACTCTAGTCCCATTCCTTGATACAGCAATGTAGCACAGACAGGCTCGGACTGGGACAGAAATTAAACCCCAGGCCCCAAAACAGAAGTCCCCATCGTTAGCGAATTAGATAGCTAAAAAAGTGGCATGTCTAAATTGGGGCAGTTTTTAACTTGTAAAGAAATGCTGTATATGTGGTTTGCAAGGTATGGAAAACTGCAGGGATCTGAGCTTACTGCAGGCAATATTTGTTTTAATATTATGGAAACCAACACTAAAAACTGGCCCAGCAGGCCATAGAGGAGGCCGACAAACTACCAAAAGAAAGGCCCACACATTGTTCTTTCAGACCAGCCCATAGAGCACTGCCTGGGTCCCCTATGGACCAGCCAAACCCTGAGCAGAGGAAGGACAAGGAGATGGCAAAGGTCAACAGACCTATTAGCATTACCACTGCTTGTTTAGCATTAAAGACATGCAGCAAAATAAACTGCAGAGAGGAGAGTGCAGTAGGCCTACCCACACAAGTGAGGTACTATGTTTATCTGGAGACTTGGGAGAATGTTGTGTGGTAGGACGTTTGTGGCTCCATGCAGATTACAGAAGTTTCCATCAAAGAAATGTGAGGAAAATGTGTGTTTTTAGTTAAAGTTTGAGGTGTGCAGGGCATTGTGGGTAAGGAAATGGTGTGGGATCTATGAAAAGCACACCACCCTGAACTCACTTGGATGCCTGGTTTTCAGTACGGTCTGGTACATTTTTCCAAGTTTCAGACTACCCAAGCCCAAATAGTGCAGCCATTCACCATTTTGGGAGTGAGCCAGACTCTCCTGGCCTGTATGTAAAAACAAAAACACCCAAAAGAATCAAATGTCCTCTCCTTTGTCAATGGGATGGGATATTTTAGTCCACAAGATAGCAGTTAGACTGTTGAAGCTTTAAGGGTAAGGGTAGAGTCTGATGTCAGAATAAGCCAGACCCATCAAATTATTTTATTAAAAATATATACATATTCCTGCCATACAATGGGCATTCTTCCTTTCCATGGGTAAAGTGGAAGCAGACCTCGTGTCTGCCCCTAGACAATGAAAAAAGCCTGGTGTGTCCATTTTGGTCAGTGCCAGAGTGCGACAACGGCAGCCCTTCTTATGCCTCAGAGACAAAATCCCTTATGTCAGGTGGATTTTCTAGCCCCCTGGGGCAAGGTTGGGGCAACCTCCCCAATGGGACAAGCCTCCAATCTGCCCCCATGGGGGGCAGAAAGACACTATTGACCACACTGGGGCAAGTGTATGGCTCAATGCTAAGGTAGGCCACTGCATCCTTTTGTTTGCTTTGGAGCCATTTGGAAAACCCTGGCATTTAGTGGACTTTCCGCCCTTTGTGGGGGAATGGAGGTAACCACCCCAATATGCCCCCCAGGGGTGCAGAAAGACTGATGCCCCCTTTGGTTGGGGAAACGCCCATCGTGGGCAGCCCCCACCCCTATATTCTTTAGAAGAAAAATGCCATCCCTGCCCCCCCTCTGTTCCCACCAGAGGGCAGATTAGAGGTAATTACCCTCACCTACCCCCCAGAGGGGGGTATAAAGACTGATGCACCATTAAATTGAGGTGGGAGCATGACCATACCTATTTGGGCAGCTCCCATCCCTATTTTCATATCTTTATTTTTTTTAAACACTTTCCCTTGTGGCTAGTGGGCCTTCAGGGGTAATTACCTCTAGGGGGCAGAAAGATTGCTGCCCCATTTTATGGGGGTGGGGCATGGCCATGCCCATATTGGGCAACACACTCCCCTATATTAAAAAAAATATATATTTACCTGGTGTCTAGTGGGCTTTTTGCCCTCCTATAGGGCAGATCGGGGTTAATTACCCCATCCACTCCCCCCCAGAGGCTGAAAAACTGGGTCAAACAAATATGCTGATGGAAGCACAAGCCCTTGCCTAAGGGGGGCTCCCCATCCATGGTGGCTAGTAAGTGGATACTTGCTGGGGACCACTCTCCTGTGGTGATCCCCATGCAAGGATCCACTGGACACAGGTAGCATTGGAAAAGGGACATACTCCCTTTCTAACAATACCTCTCCAAAAGGAATCAGTGCTTGGGGGGCTGAAATATGCCCCCAAGCACCGATTAAGTGAAAGCTAACCAAGGTCATTGGCTCATTTTACTTTCACTTTCCTGTAACGACATGTAGGCACTGATTGGAATTGCAGGAAAAAAAAGCAGGCTGCTCCGGATGCTCATCTCAAGCATCCTAATGTAGAAAAAATAATAAAGGACTTCCTCTGGTGCGCTGTACCAGAGGGGGTTTTAAGTAATTCCCCAGTGTTGACCAGCGGCTGACACCTACACTGGGGAGGTAGTCTGGCATAACCATTGGCCTATGGCCAAACTTAAAAGGGTAACATCCAAACCCCTAATCCTGGAGTGCAAGAGACCGTTTAAGGAAGTTCAGTAGTATAGTAAACTAGTGAGAGACCTGTTTACCAATGGAAAACGCCTCCTAATCGCTTGTAAGGACTTCTAAGCGATAGGCGACCTCTCTATGTGAGAAGCTTGGCAGATGGAAACTGTTGGGCTTGCAGCTAGGATTGTGGTATTTGACTTTGAGTTTCTTCACAGCTTCTACTGGCACCTCTGGTGTACATAACCCATGGAGATTGATCCACCCTGGTGGTCCAAGAAATTTCCCCTCTTTACGCTTCCAAATAAAATAACATTGTGCACCTCCAGACTGTAGCACTTTACCCATCTCTCCTAAACTTTCCCTTGGTAATAAATGTGCAGTAGTAACTGGATCACCATTCTAATTAAGCTCCACTTAGCCAAATAACTGCCATATTACTCAATTACCAAAATTACTTTACAACCAATAAACCTTACCTTAGGGGAAGACTCTGTAGGGATGCCTTTAACTGTCCTGTATTTATTAAGAGCAAACAACTTTCAAAATGGTGCAGAAGGACTGCATGTACATAACACGGTCTGTATAGCCCCTAAAAAAGTTGCCTGTCACTTAGGGCACACTTAAAAGATACATAAGGTTTGATTAATATAGACAAAGGGCAGTGCTAGCAGACATAGTACAGTATTTTGACAGTCAAAACTAATATAGAAACTGACATGTATACAAATATTAACTCTGCATTTTGTTGTACTGAGTATTTCTAATGTGCTTTCGTACAACTAGTGTAAGCCAGTGTCCATTTTGATTCATGCAGGTCTGAGTACATGGCTACATGAGGGCCAGAGGGGTGTCCACTGTTGATGCTACAGGCTTGTCCCTGGGCTTAGAGACCAGTGTCAGGTTCATTGGTAGCACTTTGAACTGTTAGTCCCTGTTTTTAGATAAGTTGAACAAATCAGTGTGCCTGTCCTCCAGTGTTGCCAAGTCCACCAGGAGTCGGTACACGGGGGTATGTCTCCATCTCCTATTCATCCTCAGCGTTAGCAATCTATGGGGCAAAAGAGTGAGGAGCCGGTCACAAGCTAAACATCATAGCCACAACAGTACAATGCATGATGTTAAATTTCAATGTGTAAGTGGCATTTGTCCTGTATGTCAAAATTTGAAATGTGACGCAGTTATTATCTAGGGCCTGTTCCCCCCCACTGAAATGGCATCCGCCTGTCCTGTGTGGAGGGACAGGTGGATGCGAGCCGCTGACAACTAACCAACCACCATGCAACTCCTCATTGGTTATTATTGGGCCCTATGGGGTACAGCGGCCAATGATGATGTACGCCGGCGGTGACGGTATGCACCGCTGTGGACGTGACCGCCATTTTCTATCTGATCACTCACTTGTTACGTGACCTTCAACAGGAGAGGACCTACACTGCATGTGCTGCTGTGACCTGTGTCTGGAACCTACCATGGCTCGCATGACTGTGGAAAGGGCCCCTGCCTTCACCTCAACGGAGTTGGAGCAACTGGTGGATGGGGCCCTTACCCCAGTACGGACTGCTTTATGGGCCTCAAGACCAACAGGTGAGTACACTGTGGGCACGATGCATGTGGCATGAATGCATGGAGTGGTGTGTGTGACGGCCTCATGTAGGGGGGGGTGGGTGGATGTCCCCTGGGCGGCATGCAGCTTGTGTGCTGGGCCCTCTGCGTGCAAATGGCGATGTGAAGCGGTATAGTGGGCCATAAGTTTAACAGGCAGGACTGTTTGTCTAATTCTAATTTCCAGTGTGTATTACCTCTGCAGGTCAGCGCCCATCAAAAGAAGGGTATATGGTGTGCCATCGCCATGGACATGCGGACCCTGGGGGTCTACAGCAGGCGGAGCACCCATTGTCCGAAACGGTGGGAGGACCTGAGATGCTGGACACGGTAGATGGCGGAGGCCCAGCTGGGGATGGCCTCCCAACGAGGAAGGTGTGCCTATCAAACCCTGACCCCCTGATGGCCTGCATGCTGGCAGTGGCCTATCTGGAGATGGATGGGCACTTGAGGGCATCACAGCAGCCACAAGGGGATGAGTACAGTTCCCATCATTACAACTTACATGGTAGGGGGGTACCCGGGTGGGGAATGTGTGTCAGTGGGTGCCCCTAGGCCAGGCCTGACATTGCAGCATGGGTCCCCTGGTGGCTAGGGTTCTGAAGGGATAATGCTGCTACCTAGCTTGAAGGCATCCACTACTGGCCAGGGCTGTGGGGGTCCCAGGTGTGCTGAAGTTGGCAGTATGTGCCCCTCCCCATGCCCTAGTGGCTAGCATTATCACTGGTAGTGAATTGGTTTGTGCGTAGGGGTGTTCCCTGTGTGTGATGGTGGTGTGTACGCCAACGGTGGTGTTGGAGCATCCATTGACCAAGTGTATCCTTTGTTTCTCCCCCCATTTTTGTTTTGTCACCCTGTCCTTATGTGCATTAGCATCATCTGGCAGAGGAGCAGAGGCACTGGCGATGGAGGGAGCTGCATCCCACAGGTCCCAGGAGGCAGAGGCCACCGACGGTGAGGTCACCAGTGGGACCGAGGGCGAGGGGAGCACCACGGTGGAGACAGGAGGGGACAGTTCTGACACAGATACCTCCTCCAATGGAAGCTCCCTGGTGGTGGCAGACACTTCTGTGCCCACCTCAGTTACAGGTACAGCCGCCACCCCCGTACCAGCACCACCCTCCCAGCAGAACCTCATCAAGTTGCCCGTGCCCGCTCAACCAGGAGGGTGGGCATCTCCTTTGCCCCAAGCACTTCAGGCCTTGCCCCAGTTAGCCCGGCTGCCATGAGTGAAGAGGCTATTGACCTCCTGCGATCCATCTCTGTAGTCAACCATTGTGAATGCCATCCAGGGGCTGGCAGCCCAAATACAACAGACTAATGCATTTCTGGAGGGCATTAACACTGGCTTGGCGGCCCAACAGAGATCAATCCAGGCTCTAGCCTCCTCTCTGATGGCAGCCATTGACCCTGTTTCTACCGTTCCCCCCTCCAACTTCCTCTTCCCAAAACTATTCCCTCAACCCCATCCTATCCCAAGCACATAATCAGACAAGCATGCACACAAGACAAGACACAAGATTGGCACAGGCAAACACAAGCACCACACTTCATCCCACAGGCACTCACACAAACACCATCCAGATGCAGACATACCAACATCCACTGCCTCCACTGTGTCCTCCTCCTCCTCCTCCCTCCAAGTTCCGTATACCCTCACACCTGCATGCACTGCACCATCATCCACTACCAGCATCACCACCACACCTAGCAGAACACACACCTCACTTGCAGACACCACTACAACAGCCATGCACACGTCACCTGTGTCCTCTCCCACTGTGTCTGTCCCCCCTCCCAAGGTACACAAACGCAAGCACTCAGACACCCAACAGCCATCCACCTCATAACAGCATCCAGCCCATGCACCTGCACCCAAACACAGCAGACAGACACCTCCTACAACCACTCCCTCTTCCTCCACTCCCAAACTTTCTCCCTCTTCCCATTCCAGTGTCCCTAAGAAGCTTTTCCTCTCCACCATTGACCTCTTCCCTACCCCTGCTACCCACCCCCAATCCTTCACGTATGGCCAGGGTGCCAATAACCCAAGCAGGCACCTCAGCCACCCAGTCCACGGAACCACTAGTCTCCAAACTATGGGCACCAGCCAGCCTCAAAGTAAGTGTGCCTGCCCCAGCTGATGCCCGAAAGGGCAAGGAGCCATCCCCAGCTGCTGCCAGGAATGGCAAGGGGCCTGCATCAGCAGGCAGGAAAGACAAGGGGCCTGGTGGAGGGACTCTGTCAGAGCCCATAGCACGAGACTGCAGGGGATGGGCTGGAGCTTCCCCCCACCACAATCAGCAGCAGCAGCACCGCCACCACCAGCAGTGGGCAGCTGTCCGAGGCTGCAGGGGATGGGCTGGAGCCTCCCCCCACCACCATCAGCAGCAGCAGTACCGCCACCAACAGCAGTGGGCAGCCGTCCAAGGCTGCAGGGGATGGGCTGGAGCCTCCCCCCACCACCATCAGCAGTAGCACCGCCACCACCACCAGCAGCGGGCAGCCGTCCGAGGCTGCAGGGATGGGGTGGAGCCCCCCCCACCACCATCAGCAGCAGCACCGCCACCACCAATAGTGGGCAGCCGTCTGAGGCTGCAGGGGATGGGTTGGAGCCTCCCCCCAATCATCATCAGCGGCAGCACTGCCACCTCCAGCAGTGGGCAGCTGTCGGAGGATGCAGGGGATGGGCTGGAGCCTCCCCCCACCACCATCAGCAGCACTGCCACAACCAGCAGTGAGCAGTCATCCGAGGCTGCAGGGGATGGGCTGCAGCCTCCCCCCACCACCATCAGCAGTAGCAGCACCGCCACCACCAGCAGTGGGCAGCCGTCCGAGGTTGCAGGGATTGGGCTGGAGCTTCAGCCACCACCACCAGCAGAATTAGCACCACCACCACTGAGCAGCCGTCACCACCGGAGGACCGTCTGTAGTCCTGCCTACATGGGCTGCTGTGCGGCCTGTCCTCTGCAAATCCTGTGGGAATGACACCCAGCTGACAGACTGTGACTTTGCACTCCCCACGATCAGAAGCGCAGGGCACGATTCCCCCTCCACAACCAGTGGGTAAGACACCCAGTCACCCCATCCTCACCAGGATCAGAAGCACAGGGCACGATTCCCCCTCCAGAACCAGTGGGGGCACCCACTTGAGAGACTGTGGCCTTGCACTCCCCAGGACCAAGCACACGGCACGTTGCCCCCTCCAGAGCATGTGGGCAAGTCACCCACTTGAGAGACTGTGGCCTTGCACTCCCCAGGATCAAGCACAGGGCATGTTACCCCCTCCAGAACATGTGGGCATGTCACTCACTTGGGAGACTGTGGCCTTGCACTCCCCAGGACCAAGCACAGGGCATGTTGCCCCTTCCAGGACCAGTGGTGTTGTTCTATCTCCCAGCTGAGGTGCCCCCCATCCCCCTGAGGTGCCTGCCTATTTTCCACCGGATGCCCCTGCAGTGTTCTTTCCGTGTTGTTGCAGGTGACAAGTGGGGCCCTGGACTTTGGCCTGTGGCCCACAGACAATATGGACAGGGCAGCGTACCTTGATCTGTACATATATATATATACCATTAGATAGATTCTTCATATTTCTACTGTATTTATGTTATTACACTCACTTTTCATCAATTCCTCTAGTCCTTGCATTATTCCTGAGGGGTACAGGGTAATTATGTTTATTATTGCATCTGATTGTGTGTCTGGTGTTGGGGGGTGTGTTGTGCGTGTGTGTCACTCTCTTTTCCCTTCCTCTCCCCTGTGTGCTAGGCGGCTGTACTCACCGTCGTTGTCTTCGCCGTCATTGGTGTTCGTTGTGGAGCAGGAGGTAGAAGAGCATGGGGAAGATATGATGTTCAGGCTCCATGGTGGCGTGGTTGTTCCCTTTGTCTCCCAAGGTGATTCCTTTACCTTCTGAGGTCTGTTTCCGCCAGGCTTTTGATGTCATGGTACCTCCCCGGAAAAGGTGGCGGATTGGGTTGTCATAACATGGTGGGCGGAACATTAACTTCCACCTAGCTGTAGGTGGCTACTGCTGTGGTGGCTGTTGTTTTCGCCCTGGTGATCAGTGTGGTAATGTGTCAGTCTAGGAGAGTTCTCACCGCCATGGATATAATTTGGCGGTAGTTACCGCCAGCCTGTTGGCGGTATTACCGCCACTTTATCACGGATCAACAGGGTTGTAATGAAGGCCTAAGTCACTTACAAACATGCCTTTATGGAGCCTACAGGGGTAGAAAATGAAGGAAACGGATTGTGACTTTAAATATGTGTCAGGCTTTTCAGTCTAAACAGGTAGAGCAGGGAACAGAAGATTTATGGTCTCCGCCTCCTTTAGCACCTCCCCCTTATGATGACACAAAAGAACGTAAAAACAAATATGAGGAGGTAAATCACCTATTAAAGAAAGCAGTAGTGGGCATGAGCTCTTTAGGGCTCCCTTAGTCTACTATAGAAGAAACACTTCTGCCCCCACCCCTTCCATGTGAGACAGAATGAATATTATAGATACCAATTTGGACAATGTTTCTGTACAAACCAGGTGTGTCACAAAACAGGGGTCTGATCAAGAGGAGGAGGATGGATAATTGAAGAAACATACAGGAGTTGTTGAAATTACATTCAATCTAAAATTAGATGACAGCAACAGAGAAATCGAAACACAATCACAGACACAGTCACATCAAGTTACACACCTTTACGAGAAGAATAACACTCAGGTGCAGGATTCCATGTCATGCCATATTACACAAAGTCACCTATATCCAACACAACAAGGGCCCATGTCAGGAGTCACCCAGGAGACGTTAGGGTTCCCTCCAGTGATGCAAGGATATAGGGGAGACAGTTTTTGATGGGCACGGACTGGCCCTACTTTTCATGACCTTTGGGGAAAGTATGAATACCATGGGATTGGAAGACGACCACCTACCGACATAAGGATTGACTAGAGAAGATGTATTTCATGACAAATGTTGGGGGTAAGATTGTACAAGGAGGCAATCCATTTCTAGGTACACAATGACAGTCAGGACCTGAGACCCTAATGTGCAGAGTTGTATCTAGATCCTCCATTACCAACAGGAACCAACAACCCACATTTGTATATTAGGGAAAAAGTAAAACTTTTTGATTGACACAGCGGCCACAAAACCATGCACCAGAGATCCAGGATTGTCGCTTATCAAATAAATCTATGGCCGCACTGGGGTTTTCAGGTGAAACAATGACAGTACCATATACCTGTGACATTCCAGTCCAAATTGGGAACACAATAATTTCTCAATCATTGTTATATGCCCCTCAGGCCTCCACAAATGTATTGGGCAGAGACCTCTTGTATAAATGCAACACAACAATAGCATTTCATACACATGGATCAATGCTTTGTTCTACTCCTGGGATACCTTTAAGATGCATGAGTCTTAGGACACCACCAGAAAAACGGGACCCACAAATAAGTGGGGTCCAACTAACTATGGCCCTCATTCTGATTCTGGCGGGCGGCGGAGGCCGCCCGCCAGAATTCAGCCCTCCATAATACCGCTCCGCGGTCAAAAGACCGCGGAGGGTATTATGAGTTTTTCCCTGGGCTGGCGGGCGGTCTCCAAAAGACCGCCCGCCAGCCCAGGGAAAAACTCCCTTCCCACGAGGATGCCGGCTCGTAATCGAGCCGGCGGAGTGGGAAGGTGCGACGGGTGCTGTTGCACCCGTCGCGTATTTCACTGTCTGCAAGGCAGACAGTGAAATACATTTTGGGGCCCTCTTACGGGGGCCCCTGCAGTGCCCATGCCGTTGGCATGGGCACTGCAGGGGTCCCCAGGGGCCCCGCGACTCCCCCTCCCGCCATCCGGTTCCCGGCGGGAGAACCGCCAGGAACTGGATGGCGGGAGGGGGAGTCGGAATCCCCAAGCCGGCGCAGCAAGCTGCGCCGGCTTGGAGGATTCCTTGGGGGCATCGGGAAACCGGCGGGAGACCGCCGGTTTCCCTTCTCTGACCGCGGCTAAGCCGCCACGGTCAGAATGCCCCGCGGGGCACCGCCGGCCTGTCGGCGGTGCTCCCGCGTGCCGTGGCCCTGGCGGTTCTATACCGCCAGGGTCGCAATGAGGGCCTATGTCTGTTATTCAAGTAGGGAAAACACATTCAATAATGACTGAACACATATTGATGGGCAAGTGCTTAGAGATGCCATCCAAACTTCTGTTCAGATCATAATGCCCCAAAGTTAAAGCAGGATGGGTATTAGTACTCTCATTGATGGGCATAAGGATGACAAGCAAATTTGGGGTATTGGAAGCAGTAGATCAGGGGAGATGGTCAGCTATAATTTTCACCATTCCAGGGACAAGAGTATCACACATAACAGATGACATATTGCTTAATAGCTGTTGGAAAATGGGTTATTGGTAAGGGCAGGTAGGTACCTACACCTAGCAACAAGCCACTAACCTCCACCTAGGTACAGTTAGGTCTCAGTAAATTAATCCCAGCTCAACCCTTGGTAGCTTGGCAACGAGCGTCAAGGCTTAACTTAGGAGACAGTGTGTAAAGCATTCAAATATCACAAAACAGTAATTAAATAAAACACAGGAAACAGTTTAAAAATCCAAAACCAATTTATAAAAATAGTTTATATTTTTATCTTTAAAATGACACAAAAACGAATAAAATTGGTTCAGGGGAACCGGAGATATGAATTTTTAAAGTATTATTATTTTTCTAGCGCTTAGAAACAAAAAGCGCCAATCGGGTCATCTGGTTGCACCAGGACCGGGGCAAAGTCAAAGTTTCAGGCCGACCGCGATGGAGCCCTGCTCGGCTACAAGTCGCGGGAGGCCTCGGTTAAAAAGTTACCTTCTGACTTAGTCTTTATTTTGAAGTTTTTCTTCACCGGGACGAACCTGCCAGTTGAATCCGACCTCCTGGAGCCCTTGTCCGGATACGCGATGTGGGTTTCCTCGGTGGAGACTTTTACCTTCGGACTTAGTCGTTTTTTCGAGATGAAAATCCTTCGACCGGGGTAAACCTGAATCTTGATCCGACATCCGTGGAGCCCTTCTCGGACACGATGGCTGGGAGGTCCCGGTCAACTTTTTACGTTCGGACTTAGTCTCTTTTTCGGATGTTTTTCTTTACCGGGACGAACCACGAACTCAGGCCGGGTCGCGGTTGAGGCAAGCCGGCTAGAATTTCCGCGGCGGGTCGGTCCCTCTCTGGAGCTTTTTTACTAAATTTTCCAAATCTTTTCCAAACTTCTGGGGCTTCACCCAGATGTTCTTTTAAGGTTTTTTTGGGGTCCACAGCTCACCCCAAGGGTCCAGAAGTTCTGTGATGGTCCTTGGGGGGTGCGGACTTCAACTCCCAGAACGCACCTGGCGCAAACTCCTTTTTGGCCACTGGGCAGTGGTCAACTGGTCACTTTTCAGGAGTTGGTGCAGGGGGACTCTGGATAGCAATTTTTCACCTGTAGCAAACAGGGAGTCCCTCCTTGAACCAGTTGAAGCCAGGCAAAGTCCTTCTTGTGGTGAAGCCCAAGTGTGCAGCTGGTGCAGTCCTTCTGAGTGCAGGTTCCAGGTGCAGGCCAGGGGTCCAGCAGGGCAGTCCTTCTTCTCCTTAAGTTCTTTCTTCTTGAAATTTGGTGGGGATCTGAGGTGTGGGGGCAGGTCTGCCAGTTTTATCCTTGCTCCTGGGTGAAAAGCAGGGGGGTCCTGGTCCTCCAATCAGGTACAGGGTCGTCCCCCTGTGAAGACCACTTCCTGGGAAGTGTGGCAAAAATCCATCCCAAAAGGCAACAGTCTCTAAAAATCCAACATGGCTGAATCTGATTTTTGGAGGTTACATCTGGCTGAGCCCACCCACTGGTGTGGCTAAAAATCATAAACACACCCCTTTCCTGCCCTCTCCTAATCTAATCAGACCTAGTTGTCTGGGGTTGCAGGATGTGGGGGTGTTGCTGGGTGCTCCAGATGTCCTTCTCTGCCTTTGAAGACCAGTTTGGCAGCCCTCCCCCTTCCTGCCTCACCATCTGCTGAGGGGAGATTCTCTCCCCCAAGCACATTCCTTTGTGTGAAGCCAGGCCACTTCACACCTCATCAAGGCAGCCTGGCAGAAGCTGCTGCAGGCTGGCCAATCAGAGCACAGCAGCAAAAACAATGCAGAGCTGAAATTGGCAACTTTTTAGGTAAAGTCTAAACTTTTTACCGGAACAAGTTATATTAAATCCCACAACTGGAAGTTGTGGGATTTATTACAACAATTAATTTGATACCAAATTCTTGGTATGTAACATTTAAGGAGACTTTAAAATTTAAAATAAAGTCTGCCCATTCTAGCCTATGAAGGACATTTACTTCAATGAGGGAAAAACGAATTTGGCCGTTTTTACCTCACCAGGGCTTATAAATCTATTTTTATAAAGTCCCTGCTTATAGTTACATGGCACCCAGCCCTAGGGGCACATAGGGCACACCTTAGGGGTGACTTATATGTAAAAATAAGGTAGTTTAAGACTTTGGAAGTACTTTTAATTCTAAAGTCGAATTTGCATATAACTTTAATTTAAAAGCAGCCAGCAAGGCAGGCCTGCCTTTAAAATGACACTGGGCACCTCAGCAGTGCACCTAGGTGTGCACCACCTATGCTGTGGTCCCTAAACCTACATGCCCTACCATATACTAGGGACTTATAGGTAGGTTGACTTAGCCAATTATAATTAGCCTAATTTGCATATCCATTTTACACAGAGCACAGGCCCTGGGACTGGTTAGCAGTACCCAGGGCACCATCAGAGTCAGGAAAACACCAGCATAAAGTGGAAAATGGGGGCAAAAAGTTAGGGGGCCTCTGCAACCAGCCCTGTTTTCTCACAATAGCGATTTGAGATCCACAGGGATTTTGTTCAAAGAAGAAGCAGGCACAGAAATACAGGTGGATACACAGCCCCCTGAATTGCCAAAGAGGATGTGAATGCCTGTCTTGCTGCAGTGCAATCCCAGCTATGGTCCTTGGATCCGAATGATGTAGGCCTGATATTAAGTGCAGGACCGTTTAAAGTAAAACTAAACGATAATGTGTAATTAGCTAGAATGGGACAGAACCCTATCTCTAGCAAAGCCTAGGAAGGAATAAGTGTAACTATACAAGCCTTGGTTAGACAAGTGGTTTGTATTCCTCTTCTTCACCATATAATACACAGTTTTCCCTGTGTACAGAGCCAATGGGGATTTCTGGAGGATGGTCTGGGATTTTGGACATTTGAACGCCATTGTGGCACATGAATTTCGAGTGGTTCCTGAACCCTCAGTTATCCTTACAAACATACCCAAGGATACGAAGTACTTTTCGATCATAGAGCAGAAAAATGATTTTTATGGCTTGCCATTACATTCAGAGAGGACATTTTCCCAGTGAGCAGCCACTAGCAGCTTTGGGGAAGGCATCATCAATAACAGCTGGTAGCCCCACTACCTTTAGCAGTTTTACAGAAAGCTAATAGCACTCTATCAACTCAAAGGGCATGTGGATATGAAGTCATACTTTCTAATTCTGCCATTAAAATAGTGTGTGTTGGAGGCGTGGCCAAGATGGCGGCATGAGCGGACGCGTTGGTCAGTCCTCCGCCGCCTGGGCCCTTAATTGATATGCGGACGCGGTGCCAGCCGGCCGGCGGTGCCCCATTGTGATGCCCAGGATCGGGGGCATCGGCGGCTCTCTGTGAGCCTGAAGACCGAGAGGCAGAGGCTGCGGCAGCCGAGTGCGCGGACCCGGATGCTCCGGGTCGGTGCCTGCGACGAAGGGGCACGGTGGGCCGCGGGCTCTTCCGTGTTGAGACCCCGGGCTCGACAGCCAGCTGGAGGAGCGCCGAGGGTGTGAATGCGGTGGGGTGAGGCCCGGTCTGGAGGCCCGGTAGAGATCTGGAGCAGGGGCCCTGGGGGCGGCTAGGGCATTCATGCTGGGCCCTTTCCGGGGGACCCCAGAGAGGAGAGTGGTCTGGTGGGCCTAAGGACCAGTTGGAACTGACGCTGAGGTCCTTGAGCGGCGTGGTGGACCAGTGCTGCAGTCTGGCGGTGCGAGCGGCACGCGAGGGCCGTTTCTGGAGCAGAGGCGAGCGCTGTCAGGAGGAGGCCCATGGTCTATCCTGTGGTGGAAGGTTGATGCCCTTGGCGAGGGCCTGAGGCCTGGAAGACGTGACCTTTGGTGAGTCTGCGAGGACCCCAGATTGAGATATCTATGTACCTGCAGGCGGTAGGCAGAGGGGATGTCGACCTCCAAGCCTAAGCGGGACCGGACGGTGTGAGATATGCTGACAGGAGTGCACCAGGGGCCAGGAGGGGCGCTGGAGGAGCCGCCGACCACGAGGGCTCCAGAGATAGTGAGGGAGGCGACGGAGGACGAGGCAGATCCAGTTACTAAGGGCTTTCTTACCTCCTTATTTGAATCACTCAGGAGTGACCTCCAGGCACTCCGCAAAGATATATCTCATGAGGTGAAGGAGCTGAGAGTTGAGCTTTCATCCCTGGGTGAGCACGTGACGCAGGTCGAGGATGGTGAAATTGCCTGCGGCGAGGAGGTGGCGGATCTGCAGCAGGAGGTTATACGCCTGTGGGAGAAACAGGACCTCCTTCAAATGATGGTGGAGGACCTGGAGATTCGGTCGTGCAGGAACAACATTTGCATCAGAGGAGTGCCGTCTGGGGCTGAGAAGGACGACATTGGAGGTTTTGTGATGGCGTTGTTTCGCTCGATCTTAGAACTTGAGGAATCCCAGGAGATCGTCCTTTATAGAGTCCACCGCGTGGGTCGGCCTGGGGGAGCTGGGGACCACCTGCCAGACATTCTGGCATGTGTCCATAACTTTGGGCTGAAAGAAAATAAAAGACGCGCAACCTTCCACGGGTCCCTTTTAGAGGATATCAGCTTCAATTATACCAGGACCTCTCGGTTCGGACCCTGCAAAGGCGGCGTGAGTTAAACCCATCACTGAGCACCTACGGGAGCGGGCGGTGTCCTACTCCTGGGGCCACCCATTCTGCCTTGTTTTCCGTTGGGAGGATCAGCTTCGTCAGGTGAAATCAATATCGGAGGCTAACCGGATCCTGGGCTTGGAGGAAGCTGCCCCTGATTCGGGTTCGAAGTTGGGTACAATCGGCGACGACCGCCCACACTAGCTGAGGAAAGAAAGAAGAAAGAAACAGCCACATCCAACTGTGTTAGAGCAGATCTCAGGGCGGCAGTCAGCAGTGTGGCAGCTGGGACAAGTGCCTAAACGAAGAGTGTTGGGGGCCCGCTGGCTGACTGGGGGCCGCTTGCCAAGGTCCGGTTTCGGCGGAAGAGGGTCTGGGCGGCGGAGCAGGCGGACTTGGTAGAGGAGCATGTGTGGTTCTACAGCCCGGTTGAGACTTTTACCTCTTAGGATGTGTGAGAGAGGACTTTTTTGGTATGAGCACCTGTTGTGCATTTTGGTTATCTGTTTGAATGCTCCCCTGAGCGCTTGGTCATGGATGAGCTGGGAGGTTTTGCTATGTGAGCCGGAGCGGCTGCAGTGCTGCTCTGGAGCCTGCCCCCTCCGTGGAGCTCCTCCCTACCTGAGCAACTGTTTCCCCATGCTGTATGACGGTTAGGTGTCTTCGTTTAAATGTCCGTGGGTTGAATAATCCGAATAAGCGACTAGCGATTAAGTCAGGCCTGGAGAAATCTGGGTGCCACATATGCTTATTGCAGGAGACAAATGTATTACATAATGGCACATATCGCATGCGCTCAAGGTGGTTTCCCAGGCAGATTTGGTCTTCAGCAACTACAAAGCATGCAGGGGTGGCGATATTGCTTTCCAGGACCTTTTCCGGGGAGATAACGGGGAGGGTACATGAAGTACAGGGCAGGTTCCTGGCCATCAGAATAAGACTCGGGCCTTTTCTTTCACCATCGCTTCTCTTTATGCAGGTGATCTCCCCAATGCTTAGCTCACCAGATAGTGCTATTTTGGTAGGAGGAGATTTTAACCTGGCAATGAAAAACGAGTTTGACCGCTCGGGCCAATGCTTTGGGCAGACGGGGGCCTTGTCGGAGGCGGGGCGTCAGTGGATGGCCGATTGTGGGTTGGAGGATGTCTGGAGAAAGTTGAATCCTACGCTTCGAGATTATTCCTTTTACTCGGCTGCAACCAAGACGTACACTCGGCTAGATCCTTTCTTGGCCTCGCAGGAATTTGTCTCCCGGGTTAAAGAGGCCACGATTGAGCCCAGACCCTTAACTGTTCACGCCCCAATTACCGTGGAGATTACTGTGGGGGTGTGCTGAGTGAGTACCCCGAGCTGGCGTCTTAGGGACTCCCTGCTCCAGAGTGAGACAATGGTAGAGTCACTTCGACTTACAATCATGGACTACCTTAGTTTTAATGATGATGATAGCTCCTCAACCGAGATAGTATGGGATGCTATGAAGGCAGTGGTGCGGGGAGAGGTGATGGCACTGTCTGCGAAAGATAATAAGACAAGGAGAGAGATAAGGGTGGAGCTGGAGCAGAGGGTGGCTGCACTGGAGTACTCCCACAAGGCTATTGGCGCGCCTCAAACCTGGCGGGAATTAGAGAAGGTGAGGCAACAGCTGAAGAGGCTGGACTGGGAGAGAGCGGAATATGCGATAGCAAGACTTAAGCACAAATTTTATGTTGGAAGCAACAGGTGTGGGAAGCTATTGGCACACCGGTTGCGTGCACAGCGTGCAGCGTCTGCGATACAACTGATCCATTCCCCTTCTGGAATGGAGGCGGGTACGAGCGATCAGATTGCAGAGGCTTTCGAGGAGTTCTACCGGGTCTTATACACGGCTGCTGAGGGAGATGCCGTGGCATTGGATTCATTCTTAGAGGGCATAGCAATTACGCCACTTGGTGAGAAGGAGGCATCGCTGTTGGACCAGCCGATAAGGTTGGAAGAGGTTATATCGGCAATTTCTCGACTAAAAGTGGGGAAGTCCCCTGGCCCTGATGGGTTCACGGCTTTATTTTATAAGACTTTCTGCATGGAACTCGCTCCGCTTTTGGTGTGCCTTTTCAACTCCTTTCGGACGACAGGAGCCCTGACACCTACTATGCTGGACGCTACTATTGTAGTTATACATAAACCGGGTAAGGACCCAGAGGAGTGTGCCTCATATAGGCCGATCTTGCCCTTGAATATAGATGCCAAGTTATTCACTGGCATTCTTGCTACCCGTCTTAATTGCTATATGCCGGGTCTTATTGATCCGGATCAATCAGGTTTTAGACCAAGCCGACAATGCGGTGATAATACGAAGCGGCTCCAGCACCTATTGGATAAAACAGATCGCTCCCGTAGAGAGGTGCTTTTCCTCTCTATCAATGCTGAAAAAGCATTTGATAGGGTTCATTGGCCCTACCTCTTTAAGGTGTTGGAGCGATTTGGTCTGGGCCCCGTTTTCAGGTCCTGGATCAGTTGCATATATCGGTCTCCCAGAGCGGCGGTTCGAGTTAATGGGGTGCTCTCCCTGCCCTTCCCGGTGGGACGGGGGACCAGACAGGGTTGCCTGCTTTCTCCCCTTCTATTTGCGCTGTATATGGAGCCCTTTGCGCAAAGGTTGCGGGACAGCCCCTTGGTCTCTGGTGTGGAGTTTGGTGGAGATCACCATCTTATCACCCTCTACACAGATGACGTGATTCTTACTTTGGCGGAGCCCGCGACCTCACTGCCAGCGCTTATGGAGATAATAGCCGAGTTCAGTCGGGTCTCGGGTTAATATGCAGAAGTCTCAGGTTCTCGGTTTGTCGGTTAGACCGGATCATGAGGCAGACCTGAGAGCTAGCTACCCCTTTATCTGGTCGTCCTCGAGTCTCCCCTATTTAGGAGTTGAGCTGGCGACCTCAGCCGCTAAGACAGCAAGCTTGAATTACGCGACGCTGATTCGTGAGGTTCAGCAGGGCTTGGAATTATGGGGGAGGCATAAACTATCTTGGCTGGGTAGAGTGGCAGCGGTGAAGATGACAATCTTGCCGGGCATCCTTTACGTGTTTCAAGTGCTTCTGCTGAATCCACCTCCTAGAACAATAGTTAATCTTCAGTCGGCAATTTTGAAGTTTATATGGGAGGGGCAGCCGGCGCGGCTATCGCGACGGGTTCTATATCGACCCAAGAGTGGGTGAGGTTTGGTGACCCCTTGCCTTCAGCGATACTTTCAGGTGACCCAGCTGAGCTTTCTACTGGAGTGGAATCGCCCGCTCACTGAGAAACACTGGTGCTTCATGGATCAGGCAGTAGCGGGCTCGCATATATGGAAGGAGCCTTGGCTCCGACGCCGGCCTAGGGCAGCCGGACTTTATTCCTCCCCAGTCACGGGGTTTACGATGCGCACATGGGATACAATGGCTTGTAGGTCTGGATTGACATCCTTTCCATCCCCAATGACCCCCATAGGAGCAAACCCTGACTTTGAGCCTGGACTCCGACTGGAGGGTTTGAGACACTGGCACGAGGGGGCTGCAAAAGGGTGGGAGGTCTCTTTGACGAGCAAGGGGTCCTGTCCTTTGAACAGATGAGGGAATCGTACGGCTTAACAGAGGCAGATAGATTGATGTATTATCAGATACGCACTGGGCGATGCAGCCGGCGAATAGAGTGTGAATAGATAGACCTCTCACACCATTCGAGAAATGGCTCCTGTTAAAGAAGGATGAAAGAGGAGTCATCTCAGAACTTTATCGGCTTTTGCAGGGGGAACAGCGCCCGCCTAGGACCAGTGGACAGATGCGTTGGGAGAGGGAATTGGAGAGGGAGTTTTCGGACAAGGAATGGGACAGTATTTTCTACAGAATACATCACACAGCCTATAACGCAGCGGGGACAGAGACATCATATAAGGTGGCCTCCTATTGGTATTACACTCTGCGCGCATTCACACATGGGACCCTGGTAAATCTGACTTATGCTGGATGGGGTGCGGTGGCACGGGTACACTTGTGCACCTGCTGTGACGCTGCCCCAAACTTCATCGCTATTGGGAGGGCATTATTGATGAGGTTGACATGGCGTTCCACACAAAGATCCCCAGTTATCCATCATACATCTTGCTGGGGCTGCCTAATCCACTTACTTTTCCTTTGAGGTCGTTGAGGGGGAGACAGATGGCTCTGGCACTTAACGCAGCCATACAGCTGATCCTGACCATGTGGGGTACCAATGGGGTCCCGACGCACAATGCGTGGCTCCAGAAGCTTTGGTTTATACTTGCCATGGAGAAACTCACACTGGCTTCGCAGCAGCGGATGGGTGAACTGAGTGAACTATGGAAGCCATTTCTGCAGATTCTATCTGCAGAATTTATGGAGTTGACATGCCCAGCTTATTTGAGAGTCTTGAGGCTGACCTGAACTTTGACTAGCATGTTGACTGAGAGATTTCAATAGGCTATGATGTGGCGGGAGGAGACATGGAGTGGAGAGGAGATAGTAGGATGACACGGTCGCCGATGGGGAGCATTGTTAAAGTGTTTTATTTAATTGTATGTTTGTTTGGTCGTATAAATGGGACTCGCAGTCTGAAGGATCTCCTGTTGGGCTCCGCTTGTAGAGTTTATTGTCAAGAAGAGTCTTGTAGCGAGGCTCCTTCGAGCCAGAACTAGAGCCTAGTCTAGAAGACTTCTGTTAGTGGATATAGAGCGTCTACAGCGGAGATGTATACTATGTATCGTACTGCGATGTACTGTGCATACATTTTATATTTTGTATTTGCATGCCTCAGTGTTTAAAACAATAATAAACAGATTTGATCCATAAAATAGTGTGTGTTCACTTTGTCAACCATACGCATTTTCTAGTAAAACCATTCAAAGACACGGACAATGATTGTCCTACTCATGAGGAACAACACATTGCCATAGCACAAGAGACGTCAATTGAGGGAAACAGAGTACTATATTCTGATTGATCCTCTATGGTAGATCAGGAGACAGAAATTAGACACACAAGTGCAGCTGTAGTGGAACAGACAGGTACCTTACCTAATCTGATGTACTCAGTACTACAGTACTTACCATTGCCTTCACAATTCTCGTCCCAAGCAGCAGAACACATCCTGGTCAGGCATTATAATTAGTGTATTCAGATGATGTTACAATATATATGGACTCATGACATGTACCCTCTACTGTCCATTGTGGGATGGGGTATCAATGTTGTAGAGAAGAGGTTCTCAGAAGAGTGATTGTACCCCAGTAGCTCACAACCCCCTACTACAACAACTAATAATAGAACTTACAAAGGGGAGGGATCAAAGCAGTGGTAAAATGCCATGCGCATACAAGGGGTTGAATGCTGTGTCACAGGGCAACAACATAGCCGACCAGGCAGCTAAGAAGGCTGGGCAGATGGCTAATACCATATGTATAGTGCAGACATATGATACAGAGTAGGGTGATGTCCCCTATATGACATTAGCAGCGTACCGCCTTCAAGACATACAAGAAATAGCGCTCCTGAGGAAAAGGAGGTTTGGGAACAGAGAGGATGTAGGCTATCTACTGATTTTCTGTATAGACATATAGATAAGGGCAAACTAGTGATGGCCCAGAGACTGCTTCATTTAGCACTAACATAATCACGCTTACCAACACATGCCCCTACCAAGACATTGTTAGACACCATATCAGCAGAATGGTTTGTTCCAGCCTTTCTGAAACTAATTGATTGTTTTATACATCAATATCTTATAATTAAACAATACAGTTCATCCAGACCACCAACATTACCACCATTCCTAGGCTAGAAGGTCCCCCTTTAGGTTGTCACATCAGAACAATGCAAAGGTGAAACGTCCCACAGAGGAAAATACAGAAGCAAATAAAACTGTTGATGTAGTATGGCAAGAAATGTCATCATATGTCTGCCCTAAAAGCGCTGTCAAAGTTTTTTTTTCTAAACAGGTTCATCTACAACAAGCAAACTCCACTACGCCACCTGTTGTACCATGACAACATCTGGCTCTGGGCTCCCAAGTATTTGTCAAGAATTTTGTTTGACAATGGAAGGATCCACACTTCTTGGGACCCTACAGTGTATTCAGCCATCAAAGGTCCACGAGCTGAAACACTGGATGCACAGGACAGATATCAGACTAGATTAACCTTGCTAGGAGTAAGGAGAGGGAAGTACGGATTCCCATTTAAGAGACTTAAAAGACTGTTATTCATATTTGTGTTGCTAGTGCTTAACCTCTTAACCCCTTGGGTGCCCTGGACAAGCTGGTCTCGCCCTCGGCCATGTTTTCCGTGTGCCGAGGATGAGACCAGCTCGTCCTGCACCCGGCCCACAGGGGGAGCGCTAGGGCTCCCCCTGTGGGCCTTCCACCCCGTCCCTTGGGCAGGGATGGAAGGGGAATCACTTCCCCTTCACTCCCACCTCCCCCACCCCGTAATGTCTGATGATGTCAGCACGCGATCGCACATTGACCTCATCATAAGCCGCCCCATCGGAAGAGAAATGAAAGCCTTTCTCTTCCGATCAGGGTGTGGGGGCGGGTAGAGAGACATGAAAGGAAAAGAAAGGCTTTTCCTTTCATGTCTTTCTGAGCATTTCTGCAGCCCGATCGTAAAACGATCGGGCTGCAGACAAGCCCACTAGACACCAGGGAGTTTGTTGATCTGTAAATAAACAATGAAGGGGAGCAACCCCTTGGACAAGGGTCGCTCCCCTGGGGACAATTTTTTATTAGGTCTATTTTAATTTTATTTTAATTAGGCTGATCTGCCCCCAGGGGGTGCAGAAGCCACTGGACTCCAGAGATCATTTATTTATTTTAGTTTTACACGTGGGGAGCGACCCCTTAGGCAAGGGTCCCTCCCCTGGAGGGCAAATTGTTTTTATGCCCTTGGGGGCAGATCAGCCTATTTTTATTAGTCCAATCTGCCCCAAGGGGGTGCAGAAACCACTCGTCACCAGGGATTTTTTGGTCATGACAATTTCACAAAAGGGGAGCAACCCCTTAGGGAAGGGTCGCTCCCCTGGGGGGCAAATTTATTTTAGCCCATTTCTGCCCCCTCAGGGGAGTAGATCGGCCTATTTTAATTAGCCCGATCTGCCCCTAGGAGGGTCAGAAATTACTTAGGCACCACATAGGCACCAGGGATTTTTTGTTTTTTTTTGTTTTGACACGTGGGGGAGCGACACCTTAGGCTAGGGTCACTCCCCTGGAGGGAACATTTATTTTAGGCTATTTCTGCTCCATTTGGGGGTAGATTGGCCTATTTCTATTAGGCCGATCTGCCCCCAGGAGGGGCAGAAACCACTTAGGCACCACATAGGCACTAGGGATTTGTGTGTGTGCTTTGTTTGGGGGGGCAGTCCATTGGGCAAGGGTCCCTCCCCATGGGGGCACATGACTGTTGGTCATTTCTGCCCGCCTTAGAGGCAGATCGGCCCCATTATTGTAAGGCCCATCTTCCCCCAAGGGGGGCAGAAAGCCCACCAGAGACCAGGGAAGATTTTTTTTTCAAAAAAATAGGGTGAGGGTATGGCCATACCCCCACCCCCAAATAAATGGGAACCAAATTGTTCTGCCCACCGGTGGGCAGATGGGGCAATTACCCCCGATCCACTCCCCGGGGGAGCAGAAAGCCTACCAAATGCCAGGGAATAAATACAAATATTTGAGGAGTGGCGCTACCAACCAAACTGAAGTGGGTAACAATCTTTCAGCTCTGTCCGGCAGACTAAAAGATCTTATCCAAATGGCAAGCAAGAGGACATTTGATTATTTGGTTTTCGTTTTGCATTCGGGCCATGAGAGCTCGTCTAACTCTAACAAAATTCTCCCACTTGAAATGGTGAGAGCTGCACTTCTTTGAACTTTGGGACGCTGCCATGTAGAAAAATCTACGAGACCTAGACACATCTGAAAACTAAACATCTGGGTGAGTCCAGGGTGGTGTGCTTTGCATGCACCCCGCACCATTTTCCTACCCAAGATGCCCTGTAAACCTCCAACTTTGCTTGAAATCAGACTTTTTTCCCACATTTTTGTGCTGGAACCTTCCGGAATCTGCAGGAATCCACAAAATTCCTACCACCCAGCATTGTTGCGTCTATACCGATAAAAGTTCTGCCCCACTTGTCAGACTGAAAACTTTTATTTTCAAACTGCCGTTTTGGACCCTTCAATTTTGATGTGCTTTTGGCTCTTTCCTGTCACAGGCACTTGGCCCACCTACACAAGTGAGGTATCATTTTTATCAGGAGAATGAGGAAAATGTTGGGTGGTGTAGTGATCCCACACAAAAATGTCAGGAAAATGTGATTTTTCACTGGGGGATCCATGCAAGTCACACCTCTCTGGACTCCCTCACGTATCTAGTTCTCAGAAATGTCTGGGCTTGGTAGGTTTTCCTAGATGGCTGTTGGGCCCAGCACCAAAAACACAGATGACACCCCCCCTGCAAAAACATGTAGTTTTCTATTTGATCACTTTGATGTGTTCGGGTAGTGTTTTGGGGCATTTCCTGTTGTGGGCACTAGGAGTACCCACACAAGTGAGGTACCATTTTTATCGGGGGATATGGGGAAATGCTGGGTAGAAGGAGGTTTGTGGCTCCCCTCACATTCCAGAACTTTGCAGCACCGAAATGTGAGGAAAAAGTATTTTTCTGTTGAAAACGTTTGAGGTTTGCTAAGGATTCTGGGTAACAGAACCTATGTTTTCCTAGGTGCCGGCTCAGCTAGAGGCCAAAACCCACAGCTAGGCACTTTGCAAAAAATAGGCCAGTTTTCTTTGGGAAAATGTGATGTGTCCATGTTGTATTTTGGGGCATTTCCTGTTGTGGGCAGTAGGCCTACCCACACAAGTGAGGTACCATTTTTGTCAGGAGACTTGAGGGAATGCTGGGTGGAAGGAATTTTGTGGCTCCTCTCATATTCCAGAACTTTCTATCACCGAAATATGTGGAAAAAAGTCATTTTTTGCCAAATTTTGAGATTTGCAAAGGATTCTGGGTAACAGAACCTGGTGCGAGCCCCACAAGTCACCCCATCCTAAATTCCCCTAGGTGTCTAGTTTTAAAAAATGCACAGGTTTGGTAGGTTTCCCTAGGTGCCAGCTGAGCTAGAGGCCAAAATCCACAGCTAGGCACTTTGCAAAAAACACATCAGACTTCAATGTCAAAATGTGATGTGTTCATGTTGCATTTCCTGTCGCAGGCATTAGGCCTGCCCACATAAGTGAGGTACCATTTTTATCAGGAGACTTGGAGGAACACAGACTAGAAGAATAAGTGTTATTGCTCCTTGTCTTTCTCTACATTTTTTCCTTCCAAATGTAAGACAGTGTGTAAAAAAGATGTCTATTTGAGAAATGCCCTGTAATTCACATGCAGGTAAGGGACCTGGAAATTTATAAATGTGGAAATAACCACTGCTTTACAAGGCATTATCTTGTGCCCATTTTGGAAATACAAAGGTTTCCTTGATACCTATTTTTCATTCTTCATGTTTCACCAAATTAATTATTCTATACCCAGTATGCAATGAAAATCCACTGCAAGGTGCAGCTCCTTTAATGGCTCCGTGTACCTAGGGTTCTTGATAAACCTACAAGTCCTATATATGCCCGCAACCAGAAGAGTCCAGCAGACATAACAGTATATTGCTTTCAAAAATCTGCCCTAGCCGAAAAAAGTTATAGAAGAACACGTGGACAGAAATGGCTCTTTTTTACCTCAATTTCAATATTTTTTTATTTTAGCTGTTACTTTCTGTAGGAAAACCTTGAAGGATCTACACAAATGGCCCCTTGCTGGATTCAGAAGTTTTTCTACTTTTCAGAAATGTTTAGCTGTCCAGGATCCAGCATTGATTTCACACCCATTTCTGTCACTAACTGGAAGGAGGCTGAAAGCACAAAAAATAGTAAAAATTTAGTTTTCTGATTCAAGTCTGCCTGTTCCTGCAAGCTGGGAAGATGGTGTTTTTAGCACTGCAAACCCTTTGTTAATGACATTTTCAGGGAAAAAACCACAAGCTTTCTTCTGCAGCCCTTTTTTCCATTTTTTTAAACTAAATTTTAGCTGTATTTTGGCTAATTTCTTGGTCACTTCCAGAGGAACCCACAAACTCGGGGTACCTCTAGAATCCCTACGATGCTGCAAAAAAAGAGAGCAAATTTGGTGTGCATAGCGTATGTGAACAAACATTTATGAGGGCCTAAGCGCGAACTACCCCAAATAGACATAAAAAGGCTTGGCACCTGAGGGAGAAAAGGCCTAGCAGCGAAGGGGTTAAAGGACGAACACCAGCTAGGTAGTCAATCTGATGTGTTGCTGGCGCCTTCCTCCTTTAGCCAAATGTTGCCAACCACCTCCTTGAGAGACAAGGGTCTGCCAGGTAGTCTGACAATGCCCGTTGCTTACAAATGACCAGATATAAGTTGATGCAACTAGTAAAAAGCACAGAGGATTTTAAATTAACGTTTCACTTACATAGTTGGACGGAGCTAGGAAATTCCACACTTTATTAAGCAGATTAAGGTGGTCATTATGACATTGGCGGTGACTGTTAAAGTGCCCGTAATACCGCCAACAGGCTGGCGGTAATGACCATGGCGGTGATAACTCCCATAGACAGCCAATGTACCACACCAACCGCCAGGGTGTTAACACCACTGACCACGGCTGCAGCCAGGCGGAAGACCAGGTACTGCCCACCATATTATGGCATAGCAAACCACTACGATTTCTGGGGTGGTACCAACGCCATCAAAAGCCTGACGGAAACATAACACAGAAAACAAAACACTCACCAGCAAGTACACAGAGGAGACCACCACCACCATCGAACAGGAACTACAAGTCTTTCTGATACTCTTCTACACCATGCTCCACCTGGAACACCAACGCCACCGACAACGGTGAGTACAGCCGCCAAGCACACAAGAGAGGGAAGGAGGAAAAGGAGAGTGACACACACACGCACAACACACACCATTCACACACACACCATACACACAACCAGCTGCAGAGGAAAACCAATGTCACAGGACCCACGTCATAATATTTTAAGGACTACATTTATGTAGCCAACAGCCACCATATTGTCTATGCAAAAATATAAAATTGGAGTAAATGTCCAGAAGGGCCCAATGGCCAGTACAAAGTACAAAAGGCCCACATGGCCACAGGGCACACTCCAAGCCCCAACTTGTTTCCTGACAATATCCGCACTACACTGTGCAGGGGCATCATGTTGGAAATGGGCAGGCACCTCAGGGGGAAGGGGAGTAGGGGGCACCTCAGCTGCAGAGGGGAACTTGCCCACTGGTTCTGGAGGGGGCCCCATGCCTATATCTCTTTGCTGGAGAGTGCAAGATCAGTATATGAGGTGGGGAACTTGCCCACTGGTTCTGGAGGGGACTCCATGCCCATTTCTCTTTGCTGGGGAATGCAAGGTCACAGTCTCTGAGGTGGGGTACTTTACCACTGGTTCTGGAGGGGGCTCCATGCCCATTTCTCTTCACTGGGGAGTGCAAGGTCACTGTCTCTGAGATGGGGAACTTGCCCACTGGTTCTGGAGGGAGCTCCATGCCCATTTCTCTTTTCTAGGAAGTGCAAGGTCACAGTCTTTGAGGTGGGGAATTTGCCCACTGGTTCTGGAGGGGGTACCTGTACAACAGTCCCTGGGGGGTGGCATACATGCCCTCTGCTGGAGGCGAGGGCTGCTGTGTCTCAGCTGGAGGTGAGGGATCCTTGCCCACTGCTGGTGGAGGTGTTACCCTGCCTGCTTCAGCTGGAGGTGAGGGTTCCTTGCCCACTGCTGGTGGAGGTGTTACCCTGCCTGCCTCTACTGGAGGTGAAGGCTCCTTGCCCACTACTGGTGGAGGGGGACCCCTTGACTCTCTTTGTTGGTGGCGAGGGATCCTTCCCTTTTTTGGGTGGTGGAGTGGGAACCTTCCCTTTCTTGCCTCCACGACTAGGATGTGCCTCCACTGCCCCCATCTCATGTCCCTTGGGTTGCACCACCTTAGTCCTCCCTTTCTGAGGCAGAGGTGTGCTCACGGTAGGAGTGTTAGCCGCCACACTCTGGGGCCCCTTCATGCCAGCAGCTTTTGACTTGATGGGAGTAGTGGCAGACTGTTTGGCTGAGGTGCTGGACTAGGTTGTTGGGACCCTGCTCTTACGGGCAGGACCGGGGGGGTGGAGGGGGAGGGAAGAGGTCAAGTTGGGCAAGGAAAAGCTTCTTAGGGAAGGTGGGGGGGGTGATGGAGGAGGGATGGGAGTGGAGGTTGAGGGAGTGGTTGTTGGAGGTGTACATCTGCTGGACTTGGGTGCAGGTGCATGGGCAGTATGCTGATGTGAGGTGGATGGCCATTGGGAGTCTGAGTGCGTGCGTGCTTTTGTGTCTCTTAGGAGGAGGGGAAGACAGGGTGGGAGAGGACACAGGGGGCGTGTGGATGAATGTTGTGGAGGTGTCTGCAAGTGAGGTGTGTGTACTGCTTGGTGTGGTGATGGTGGTGGCTGATGATGCAGTGCCTGCAGGTGTGAGTGCGGATGCGACTGTAAGGGAGGAGGAGGAGCAGGAGGGGGAGACAGTGGAGGCAGATGATGTGGTTGTCTGTGCAACTGTCTGTTGTTTGAGTGAGTTCTTGTGGCCTGAAGTGTGCTGCCTGTGCTTGTCTCTGCCACTCTTGTGTGAAGTTTTGTGTGCATGCTTGTCTGTATGTGTGTACGGGATGGTTTGGGGTTGAGGTGACTGGGACTGGGAAGTGGTAGTTGGAGGGGGGACGTGGACAGGGCTGAAATGATCTCTGTTGGGCCACCAGTACACCGTGAATGCCCTCCAGGAATGTATTGCATCGCTGCATCTGGGATTCCAGCCTCTGGATGGCATTCACAATGAGTGACTGCCTACAGAGATGGAATTCAGGAGGTCACTAGCCTCCTCACTGAGGGCAGCAGGACTCTTTGGGGCAGGGCCTTAGGTGCCTGGGCAAAGGAGATGTCCACCCTCCTGTGTGAGCAGGGACGTGCAACTCGGTGGGGGGCTACTGTGAGGGAGCTTCCATCGAAGGAGCAATCAGAGTCAGTGTTTTCACCTCCTGTCTCCGCCGTGGTGCTCCCCTCGCCTAACATCCCACTGGTTTCCTCAGCATCGGTGGACTCTGCCTCATGGGTCCTGTGGGATGCAGCTCCATCTGTCACCAGTGCCCCTACCCCTCTGCCTGATGATGCTAATACACACATTGATAGGATGACTGAAGAAAATAGGAGGAGAGAGAGAAAGGGAGCACTGGATCAATTTCAGCACCAACACCACAATTGGCATACACATTACCATCACACACAGGGATCAGGATTGGGCTTTATGCACCGCACTGGCATTCAGTTGGCTAGGTGCAACAGCAAGATGAGAGCCAACCACTGCCAACTTCACCCATCCTAGGTCCCACTAGGCCCTGTCTGACATGGAATGCAAGCTAGCTAGGTTACAAGATTTTGCAATACACCCATTTTCCTTGAGTTGGATCACACTGCAATGTCTGACCTGGCATTAAGGGACACCCACTAACTGAAACCCACCACCAGGATCCCATTCCACCTACCAATAATTGTTGTTACGCTCACTGTACTCACCCCCTTGTGGCTGCTGTGATGCCCTCAAGCACCCATCCAGCTCTGGGTAGGCCACCGCCAGAATGCGGCCCATCAGGGGGGTCAGGTTCCGATGGGCACCCTACCCTCGTTGGCACGCCATTCCCAGCTGGGCCTCCATGGTCTTCCAGGCCCAGCGTCTCAGGTCCTCCCGCCTTTTCCTACAATGGGTGCTCCGCCTGCTGTAGACCCCAAGGGTACGCACGTCCTTGGCACGTCCTTGGCGATGGCACGCCTCAATCCCTTCTTCTGATGGGCACTGACCTGCAGAGGTAATACAGACAGGAGGACACCATTACACATACAATCCAGCCAGTCACAGATATGGCCCACATATCCCATTATCATCTCCATTGGCACACACATCACCCAGCGCACACCACGTACACTCCCACCAGACATACCCCCCAAAAGACACGATGCTTGCACACACATCTCCATGCAGCCTTGGCACATGCATTGTGCCCAAGGTGTACTCACCTGTTGGTCTGGAGGACCATACAGCTGTCCACCAAGTGCTCCAATTCCTCCAAAGTGAAGGCAGAGGCCCTTTCCCTGGTCACTCGGGCCATGGCAGGATCCAGACACAGGTCACAGCAGCACACGCAGTGTAGGTGTTGTCCTGTGGAAAGTCAGGAATCTAGTGAGGTTATGGACAGAAAATGGCAGTCACGTCCGCAGCAGTGTACACCATCACTGCCACCGGTGATCCACATTGGCCACTGTACTCCATAGAGCACCATGTTAGCCAATGAGGAATAGCACGGCGGTGCAAGACCACCTTTGGCCATGACGCCCAATGCCGACAGAGTTACCTCACTTCCACCTGTCCCTACATACAGGACAGGTGCTCGCCATTTTATGGTGGTGGACAACATTCAGATAATCGAGAACTGTGACACTTGCTATAATTTGCACATACACTGCCATTCCCATTGTCCCATAACATTAATGCTCTATGTACACTGAGGTGGTGGTTCCATTGTTCAAATTGTGACACCCTACTCACTCTTGTGTCCCTTAGATACATACCACTGCAGATGAATTGGAGGAGGAGACAAGACCCCGTGTACAGACCCCTTGTGGACTTGGCTACACTGGAGGACAGACACATAATACTCACCTATAGCATGGACAGGGCCACTATCACAGAGCTGTGTGCTCAATTGGAGCCTGATCTGACATCAGCTATCCGTCATCCCATGTCGTTCCCCCCTCTTGTGTAAGTTCTATCAGTGCTCCATTTCCTGGCAACTGCTTCTTTCCAAGTGGCAGTGGGCTTGGCAGCAGTAATGTCACAGCCAATGTTCTCAATAGTGCTGGCAAGGGGTTTGTCTGCCTTGGTCAAACACATGTGCAGCTACACTGCTTTCCCCCAGGTGGAAGATTTGGCTACCGTGAAGGCAGGATTCTATGCAATGGGACATGTACTCAACATGATTGGGGCGATTGATGAAACACATATTGCATTTGTCCCCCTCCCCCGCCACAAAGAACAGGTGTTCAGGAATCGGAAGAGTTTCCACTCACTCAATGTCCAAATGGGGTGCCTGGCAGACCAGTACATCTCCCATGTCACTGTATAATACCCGGGTCGGTGCATGACTCCTTTGTCCAGGGAATAGCAGCATCCCAAATGTGATGGCTCAACTACAGAGGCACAGGGTGTGGCTAATAGGTGAGCCTGAGTCCCCACGCAATGTATGTCAGTGTATGCCTTCAGGAGTTATCCCCATACCATTGTGTCAGGCTAATGTTTGTCCCTCAATACTTGCAGGTGACTCTGGCTACCCAAACATATTGTGGCTCCTGACGCCTGTGAGTAATGCCATAACAGGGGCTGAGATTCATGATGCACATGGGCGAACCAGGTGTATCATCAAACGTACCTTTGGCCTCCTAAAGCCCAGGTTCAGATGCCTCCATCTGACAGGTGAATCCCTGTGCTACTCACACAAGAAGGTCTGCCAGATAGTAGTAGCATGCTGCATGTTGCACAACCTGGCCCTCAGATGACATGGGCTTAACTGCAGGAGGAGGAGATTGGAAATGCCCCTGTGGCAGCAGTTGACCCTGAGGACAGTGAGGATGAGGAGGCAGAGGATGAGGATGTGGGCAACAGAACATCAGTTATCTGTCAATACTTCCTATGACACACAGGTGAGACAGTGTAACTGACCATTCCTCTGACTTTTGGGCCCATATTTATACTTTTTGACGCTAAACTGCGCTAACGCAGTTTAGCGTCAAAAAATTTTGCGCCGTCTAACGCCATTCTGAAGCGCCATGCGGGCGCCGTATTTATGGAATGGCGTTAGCCGGCGCTAGCAGACCGGCGCTGCCTGGTGTGCGTGGAAAAAAACCACGTAGACCAGGCAGCGCCGGCGTAGGGGGAAAATGGCGTTAGGGCGTCTTAAAATGGGGCAAGTCAGGTTGAGGCAAAAAAATCGCCTCAACCCGATTTGCGCCATTTTTTTCGACGCCCAGACGCCATTTAAATGACTTCTGTCTTAGTAAAGACAGGAGTCATGCCCCCTTGCCCAATGGCCATGCCCAGGGGACTTATGTCCCCTGGGCATGGTCATTGGGCATAGTGGCATGTAGGGGGGCACAAATAAGGCCCCCCTATGCCACCAAAAAAAATAAAAAAAAATAAAAAATGATACTTACCTGAACTTACCTGAATGTCCCTGGGATGGGTCCCTCCATCCTTGGGTGTCCTCCTGGGGTGGGCAAGGGTGGCAGGGGGGGTCCCTGGGGGCATGGGAGGGCACCTGTGGGCTCATTTTGAGCCCACAGGCCCCTTAACGCCTACCATGACCCAGGCGTTAAAAAGTGGCGCAAATGCGGGTTTTTTTGACCCGACCACTCCCGGGCGTGATTTTTGCCCGGGAGTATAAATACGACGCATTTGCGTCGCCGTCATTTTTTTAGACGGGAACGCCTTCCTTGCATCTCATTAACGCAAGGAAGGCGTTCACGCAAAAAAATGACGCTATTTGCCCATACTTTGGCGCTAGACGCGTCTAACGCCAAAGTATAAATATGGCGTTAGTTTTGCGCCGAATTTGCGTCGAAAAAAACGACGCTAATTCGGCGCAAATGGAGTATAAATACGGGCCTTGGTGTTTTCAGTGTGGCTGTAGCAGGATGGCATTCACTTCCTTTGCATCTCAACTTACTGTCACCTATGCCTTCTCATTTTGCTGGTGTTGGTGTTATAACTGTGTACTACTGTGATAACTGCAGACAGCTGCAGGTCATTATTTGTATGCTATCATAGTGTTCAGATCATTTGCACAAGATGTGACTGTTTCTATTATTGCACTCTTTCATCACATAAAACACTATCACTCAAGTTGTGTTCAAGGGTGTTTATTTTAGTGCAAAGTAGAGACGGAATAGTGCAGTGGAATGGGGTGATGGTAGAGGTAAATCCAGGGTATTGTTCCAGTCTGTTTGTAGCACAGCTCCAGTGTCCAAGGGGCTATAGGAAGGGGAGCAAAGGCAGTTCAGAGTGGACAAGGTGACAGGATGGGACATAAGGGGGACATTCAGGAGGGTCTCATTTCCTGGCGGTCATCTTGGTCTTGGCAAGTGTCTCTGGCTTCTTTCTGGATCGCAGTGAATGCTTGTAGGGTGGTTCACCTCCTGCAGGGGGAGGGGTGATGGTGGCCTGTTTGTCCTGTGGCAGGGCCTCCTGTCCACTAGCTGCAGCAGATGTGGAGGGCTGGTCAGTAGACTGGCTAGTGGTAGGGGCCCACTGGTGTTCTGTCCATTCCCTCATGATGTTGGCCATATCAGCCAACACCCCTGCTATGGAGACCATGGTGGTGTTGAGGACCTGCAAATCTTCCCTGATTGCCTGATGGTGTACCTCCTGCAGCTGCTTGTTCTCCTGCATGTTTGTAAGGATCTGGCCCATCTTGTCCTGGGATTGTTGTCCAGGACCATAGTGAGTGCCTCCTGGAGAGTCAGTTCCCTGGGCCTGTTCTCTCCCTGGGGCACAGCTGATCTCCGAGTGTCCCTCTCCCCCTGTGCCTGTGTCCCCTGAATGGTGTGCCCACTGCCACTGACCCCTGGACCTTGATTTTCTTGGGTGTGAGGTGTGGACTGGGGTCCCTGTACACGTGGGCACACTGCTGATTAACGTGTCCTGGGGACAGAGGTGTGGGGACGTTGGGTCGGTGCTGCGATGTTGGATACTGAGGGGGGAGGCTCTATGGTGGACTGTGAGTGGGCTGGGTTTGCCGACTGACCAGTGGTCCCTGATGGGCCAGGTAGTTCATCCACATCCAGAAGACCAAAATTACTGTCATCACTGGGGACATCTTCTGTTGGGGACTCAAATGTCTTGGCACCTCCTCGCTGCTGGTATTGGGTGGGGCACCTGTGGGGATGTAAGTTGCTGTTGCCTTGCCACCTTTGTTTGTGTATGGTGATGTATTGTGGGATTATTAGTACTCCATGCTGTGCGTGCTTTGGTGACGGGTGTACATGCAGGGCTGGGAGCGCTGTCCATGGGGAAACGCCCTCTACGCCGACTTTTAAACAACAAAGTCCTGGTTAACGAAAGCGGAACAACACTTTCCTTAACCATGACTTTGTTGTTTTGTGCCTTAACGACGCATTTGCTGAACAACGAACATGCGTGGTTAAGGCCCAAACAAGGGAGTCGGCTGAGGAGGACGACGCGGACGACGAGGCGACGACTCAGGTAAGTGGGGGGTCAGGGGGTTTTAGGTTTTGGGGCGGGGTCGGGGGTTTTAGGTTTTGGGGCGGGTGGGGGGTTGGGGGTTTTAGGTTTTGGGGCGGGGTGGGAGATCGGGGGTTTTAGGTTTTGGGGCTGGGTGGGAGGTTTGGGGGGTTTAGGCTTTGATGCGGGGGCGGGGGGATGGGGTTTTAGGTTTTTGGGTGGGGTGGGGTGTGGGAGGGGTTTTAGGTTTTGGGGCGGGGGTGGGGGTGGGGGGTCGGAGTGACGCATGCAGGAACAATGGATGCCTATTACTAATGCCTTTACCAGGAATGCCTTTACAACAAAATATCGTTGTTAAGGCATTTGTGGTAAAGGCATTAGTGGTAACAAGGTCGTTGTTCCGACCTCGGTGTTCAGGCCCTCGTTGTTCCGGCAGGCGGCATTCCGACATACAACCCTGTCCATGCATTGGTATGGCATGCAGGGCTTGGCATTGGGGTTGGTCACATGTGTAGGTGCACTGTGTTGGATGAAGTGGAGTGGTGGGAGTCAGGGTGAGGAGTGAGATGCCATGCAGGTATGGGGGGTGATAAGTAGTAAGTATTGACTCACCAGTGTCCAGTCCTCGGGGTACTCCAGTGAGTCCCTCAGGATACAGAATTGCCAAGACTTGCTCCTCCCATGCTGTCAGCTGTGGGGGAGGAGATGGGGGTCCACCATCAGTCCTCTGGATGGCAAGCTGGTGCCTTGCTGCCACAGAACTTACCTTACCCCGTAGGTCATTCCACCTCTTCCTGATGTCATTCCTAATTCTTGAATGCTGTCCCACGGTGTTCACCCTGTCCACGATCCTCCGCCATAGCTCCATCCTCCTGGCAATGGATATCTGCTGTACCTGTGCTCCAAACAGCTGTGGCTCTACCTTGACTATTTCCTCCACCATGACCCGCAACTCCTCATCAGTGAAACGGGGGTGCCTTAGTGGGGACATGGTGTAGGAGGCTGGCCTGGTTTGTAGTAGGTACCAAGGGGTACTTACACTCTACACCAGGTCCAGGTATCCCTTATTAGTGTAGAAGAGGTGTCTAGCAGCTTAGGCTGATAGAAAAGGTAGCTTAGCAGAGCAGCTTAGGCTGAACTAGGAGACATGCATAACTCCTACTATACCACTGGTGTCATATGCACAATATCATAAGAAAACACAATACACAGATATACTCAAAATAAAGGTACTTTATTTTTATGACAATATGCCAAAAGTATCTCAGTGAGTACCCTCAGTATGAGGATAGCAACTATACACAAGATATATATACACAATACCAAAAATATGCAATAATAGCAATAGAAAGCAATGCAAGCAATGTACAGTCATAATAGATTGTAATGAG